>NW_020954579.1:10246248-10288712 GCF_900497805.2 Vombatus ursinus
GACACAGTTATTCAGTTGTTTTTCAGTTGTGTTTGACTCTTTGTGACTCCATTTGGAGTTTCTTGGCAAAGATACTTTGGTGGTTTTCCATTTCCTTCTCAAACTCATTTTACAGATAAGGAAACTGAGTCAAACAGGGTTAAGTGACTTGCCCAGGATCACACAACTAGGAAGTGTCTGAGGTCAGATCTGAACTCATAAAGATGATTCTTCTTCACTCCAGGCCTGGCACTTTATCCCCTATGTCACCTAGCTGCCCTTGGTACACAGAGGTTGCTAAATGCTTGTTGATTGTTGACTAACTGGATGTTCTCTTCAATGATGTGTAGACCACAACCCATCCATGACTGCCCTTACTGTGCAACTTTGATCCATTTCCTCCCATAAATTTCCCAATGGGTTTATCCAATGTGGAAGGAACCTTCCTTGAGTGGAGAGCTGGCTAAGCTTTTGAGTGCTTAAAGATCTAATTTAAGAGGTTCTGTAAAGTTGTGGAGCTTGTTGCAATAAGAATTATGTCAAATCAGAACATCTGGAGGTAACGATCTATAGAGGGAGGATTCCTCCACTCTTCAATTTAGGCTCTGAGCTGGATCTCTTCCCTGAGAGTGATGAATGAATACCTTTGGAGACCACATAGACTCCTTGTATAGCATATGCCTCCCTTGATAGGAATGTTCAGATCACTGGACAAAGTTCTTTCTGTTGTTGTATCTTCAAGCAATCTTACATAATTTTGATGCATGTATGGTAGTCATTGTTGAAGGAGAAACTTTAAGGCAGAGTTTTACTCTCATGTACCAAATGCTTTCTGTTTTTAATTACTATGCTGTAGGAAATGATGAATATGATAAATTTAGAGAAACACGGAAAGATCTATATGAACTGCTGCAAAGTGAAATAATCAGAGCCAGGAAAAAAAAATATACACAATAACTACAACCATGTAAACAGAAAGACCAAAAAAAAAAAAATCAAAACTGAATGTGACAAAATTACAAATAGGATCAAGCAGGACCAAAGAGACCCTAATCATTCTCCTTTGAAGAGGTGGAAAGTATACAAGTATGTACATTGCACCTATTTTCAGAATTTTTTTTCTGATGCACTGATTAGTTTCTGCTGATTTTTTTCTTTTTGTCTTTAAGATGTTATTTGTTACATGGGATGGTTCTTGGTGACAGAGAAGAGGGGAGGTACTAGGGGAAATTATGGTACATAAAACAAATAAAAACATAAACAACTTTATTTAAAAAAAATAAGCAACAAGCACAGTAAGATCTTGTGTTCCTCTATATTTTTGATCAACTGTGTGGTGGTAATAATGTAGTCTTCTGTGGAACATCTTTTATCTCTGGAAAGGTAAATGTCATTCAAGGGCCACAGGATAAGTAAGAGGGGGACAAAACAGCATGGCAAACACTCATGTTAGAAAACCCAGCAATCAGGGGAGGAAGATGTGGCAGGATTTGTGATAGAGAAGGCAAAGAAAGTCAAAGTCTGACATAATCTGTATTTCAGGGAAGCAGATTTCGAAAACTGCAGAGAAAGGATAGGAAGGGTTCCATGGGCTAATATTCTACAGGGGAAGTCAGGAGGGATAAGAAGAAAAATGATATTTTAAAGATAAACAATTCCACTGAGGAGTAAAGAGTAGAGCTGCATAAGAACAATGTGGAAACACAGGGAAATCATCAACCAATTCAGGTTTTTAAGACTTGTACCGAAGTTAGAAGCAAGAGCAGGTTAAGAATAAATACAAAATGCGACAGCTATACAAGAATACTATTAGGAATGTTTAAACTCATAATGAACTGAGGCTGATAAAAAGAAAGGTAAATTCCTTGTATTCTTGGACTAGACCCAAAGAAGGAAACAGAAGAACGGGATCCTACTTATCCGCCCTCTAAATCCTTTGAGGTAGACTTTTCTATAACCTAGGGTGCATGTCAGGACTATGCCTAGACTTCTCATCTATTACAAATTCTAGAATAAAACAGTCACTCCTCCCTAGGCTTCCCATCATTTCTAACCCAGCAGCTAGCTATTCCCTGTTAGTGAGGATAAGATCCAGAATAGAATTTCCTTTTGAGATTTCCTCTGCCTTTTGACTTTGATACTAGTCTACTCTATCTTTGTAGAGTGCTTTAGGAGATAACTGGATAATCAAAGTCCCTCATTACTATTATACCATGTCTCTATACCAGGCTTGTGGTATTTTCTCAAATCCTCACTTATTTCCTCTTTCTCTCCCTCTGTAGTATACTCCAATGACGAAATGGCTTCAATTTTACTTAATTGTTTTCAGTTGTTACAAAGATTACATTTCAAAGTGGGGTAGGAGACTATGAGCAGAAATGATTGTGATTCAAAAACAAAAGGTATCAATAAAATTTATATTAACAATACCTCTACACTTAACCCCAATTGCCTCACCAAAACAAACAAACAAAAAAAACCAATAAAAATGGGACAATATGTCTTATGTCTGTTAAAATCATAAAGGCGTGACCAGGGATACGACTTTATTTAATGATCATTAATTAATCATTTACCATCATCTCCTCTGCTTGGTTTTGACTCCATGAACATTTTGCTTCCCCCAGGATAAACCCAACACCTGGAATCTCATCATCTTGAAAAGTAACTCAGCATCTTCAGTTGCCTTTCCTCTATTTCTGGAAAACTGAGCAATGAATTCCCCCTAAGGCATCTCTTTAGAGAGGATTCAAATTTTTCCACGTATTTTCATTTACCAACAGCAGCTCTACTTAGTCTCTTTGCTAGAAACACTCTCCTACCTCTTACAGCTTCCTTAGTGTATTGTCTTCCCTTAGTAAAATCTCTTCCAGTTCTAAAGTTATACTGCAATGATCTAGTATAGCAACTGCAGATAAATAGTGATTTGGGCTTAGAACTGAATAGGAAATCAAATTAGACTGCATACAGTTTTCAATGATCCCAATTTGCTTGCTGACACACACACAAAAAACTTAAAAAAAATTTTCTACTGCATTTACAAAATTTCCATTTATAAATATATATTTCCCTGCTTTCCTCTTGTTACTAAGAATAAAAACAAAAGGAGAAAACAGTTTAGCAAAAGTAACCAATGCATCAACTAAGTCTGAGGATATGATATGATATGGATAGTTCCCCTTCTTTGCAGGGGGAGGGATTTCTCATCTCTTCTCTGGGACCAAGATTGGTCATTAAAATTTTGCAGCACTTGGCTTTTTTTTTTCTTTTTTCATTTACATTTTTGTAGTCATTGTATATATAATATTCTTGGTTTTGCTTATTATTTCTGAACTCTGCATGAGTTCAGATAAGGCTTCTCATGCTTTTCTAAACTTTTCATGTTCACTGTTTCTTATGGCACAGTAATATTCTGTTACATTAATGTACCACAAACTGTTTTATCATTCCTTAATCAATAGTCACATACTTTATATACAATCTTTGTAAAAGCCCATATTTTTTGCAACAATATTCTAGTAATGCTTTATGCCTGCAAATCACAGTACACGGTGAACTTATCTTAGGAAAACCAAATTCCTAAGTCACCCAAAGGGCAATGGAAGTAGGCTGCATGAAGTATATTACTAAAGATGACCTAATGATTACTAATGATTCAATGAGAATCAATGAAAAAGACAACAGTGAGAATGTGTGTGTGTGTAAATGGAAAAAGAAATGTATACAGAATGCCACATTGGTACCCTCAGAGATATTAGAAAAAGCAAAGGAAGGCCCCAGGGGGATCAGTGGATCCAGATTATACAAGATGACAAGAAGATGGAAAGTACTAACATCAATGAAATATGAACCTTGCTGAGAAGGAGATAAACACATTGATGTTCTATGTATGAGGCAATAAACGATACTGTATAGTGGAAAGAAAGCATTTTCATAATGCATAAGGTAACCCTAATTATACTATTTTATACTACTGGGTGATTTGGAGTTTAACCTCTGTCCTGTTTGAAATGATTAATTTAACTTTTCAAGACAACTGAATGGATGTTAGAATATACCTGAGATATTTCTTTATGATCATGGTAAATATATCAAGCACATTTCATATGCTTAAGAAGCCAACACTCTGGATCACAAGCCTTTAAAAGAATGCATTGTCTCAATATGGAATTTAGCTAACACTAGCAAGTATATTTAATGAGATGCCTCATTACAATGAATTCTTGGGAGCAATGCTATTAGAACACAGGTGAGCAAGGCTCAGAATATGAACTTAATGACTACATCTATAATCTGAGGACAAGCCTTGCTAAGGTTGGAGGCATTCATCATCACAGAATGATGGCCACAGTAACTGCTGAAGACCATCTCCTAAAGTCATTTTTAATGGAAGAAGTATTTTGCCAATAAAATCTTTGATCCTTCAAATAAGTAATTAACAATTACACTGTTGCACTGGGTTTGTAAATGAGCAAGGGCCCAGGTAGCTTAAGAAATAGAAAAAAAATTTCACCAAATGAAAATAATTTGGCAGAAAGTTGGTGAAGAAAGGCTAACTACACTTTATGTATTTTTTGTAAGGGAATTGTTCATACTTTTTAATTTGATTTATTTTTGTTCATAAAATCATTAAGCAAATTGCCGATGGTCAGATGATCAGTATGTGCCGGAGGGAAGACTTGACCCTTCAGGTCTTCCTTGCTCTGAGGTCAGTTCTCTATCCACTAAGCCAAGCTGCCTCTCAAATAAATAAAGGTAGATAATTACGGGAACAAATAGATAGTAAAACCATAATAATTGGGGACCTCAACATGACCTTGGTAGACTTAGGGAAATCTAAAAAAAAGAGAAACAAGTCAATTACTTCATTAAAATTTTGGTTAGAAAAAAGGTATCAACAATAAAGGGTTCAAATGAAGAAAGAATCTAAATTAAATGGAGAAAAAGTAACTCAATCATAAACAATTGATAGGTCAAAAAAAATCATAGAAACAATAGATAATTTCATCCAAGAAAATACCAACCATAAGATAATGTGCTGAGATGAAGCCAAAGTAAGTTCTTAAGGAAAAATATATCACTAAACACTTTCATCAGCAAAATAAAGAAGAAAACAGATCAATGAAATGGGTATGCATGTAGAAAAAAATCAGAAAGGCAACAAATCAAAAAACTTCAACAAACACAAAAACAATTCTGAAAACCAAAGAAGAGATTAAAATTGACAGAAAAAAAAAGAGCCATTAAAAAAAAAGAGGGAAAGGAAAGGGTACCTAACGAAATAAACTATTAGTTAATTCAGTATTTTCTAAAAATTAGAAAACCAAATTAGAAACTATTTTACCCAATTATATGCCAACAAGGCTGACAGATTAATACTTACAAAAATATAAAATATGCATATTAACAAAATAAGAAATAGGGAATTAAAACAACCCAGTCTCAGAAAAAGAAACTGTGTAACTCATCAAGGAATTCTCAACCAAAATTATTCCAGACCCAGATGTATTTACAAATGAATTCTATCAAAAAAAGAAAATTCCAGTATTACGTAAGCTGAGTGCAATGATAGGGAAAGAAGGGATCCTATAAAATTCCTTCTATAAGACAAATACAGTCCTTATACATAAAATAAGGAGAGATAAAGCACTTTCTCCTTAGCTCCACTACGGGATCACTAAGTCCTAGTTGGATATTTTAAATAGGATGTCTCACAGGCATCTCATACCCAACACAGTCAAGCATGTTATGCTTTTTCCAGTCACCCAGGTTTGGAACTTTGGAGTCATGATAATAGCTAGCATTTATAGCTTTACAATTTGCAAAACACTATATAAATATAGTGGTTGATTCTCACAACAACACTGGGAGGTTAAGTGCTATTATCCCCATTTTAAAAATGAAGAAACTGAGGCATAGAGAAAGGTTAGGTGACTTGCCCAGGGTCATCCAGCTATTAAGTGCCTGAGGCTGCATTTGATACAGGACTTCCTGACTCCAGGTCCAATGTTCTATTCCATGTACCAACTAGCAGCCTCTGTAACTAGTCTTCCTCTATATCTCCTGCTTTCTCCCCCATATCTAAATCAGTCACCAAATCATGCCAATTCTTCTTTCACAACCTTTCCTATCTACCCCCCTCTCTATCCACAATCATTATTCTGGTTCAGGCTCTCATTGCCTCTGGCCAGCCTCCTAATTGGTCTTTCTGATTCAGATATCTACCTTCTCTAATCCATCCTCCCCACAGTCGCCAAAGTGATTTTCCTAAAGCATAGGTCTGATTCATATAGTACATTCAATCCCCTACTCAGTAAACTCCCCCATTATCCTTAATGTCAAATATGAACTCTTCAATTTGGCATTTAAAATCCTCTATATAACTTGGCCCCAACATACCTTTCTAACTTTTACGCATTACTCATATTCACTAATTCTATGGTCTAGAAAAATTGACCTTTTTGTTGTTCCTCACTTGTAACATTCAATGCTACTCAGGATAACCTGATCACTTGAAATCTCATCACCATGCTGCTTGACTCAGTTTTTGATACCTACTACTCTCAACTCCTTCAGCTGCTTTTCCTCTTTGATTGGAGGGCTGGAGCAATCAATTCCTCTCAAGCTGCAGATCTGAACTTTCCAGGTAACTCTCCATTTTTCACCAGCAGCATTGCTTGGCCTTTAAGGGACATTATGCCCCTTGGTGCCCTGTCTCCCTTTGCTTTTCAGCTTCCTTTTGTGTGCTGTCTTTTCCCATTAGATTGTAAGCTCCTTGAGGACAGGGGCTGTCTTTTTTGTTATTTGTATCTCGAGCACTTAGCACAGTGTCTGGCAAATAGTAGGTGCTTAATAAATATTTATTGAATTTCCTTTCCTGATTCCCACCAAGCTGCTGGAGCCTCTCTTCAAAAATTACTTCATATTGTGTATATGTTTTGTATATTTATATGTATACGTACTGTTCACCCAACAGAATTTAAGCTCCTTGAGGACAGGGAACTTTTAAAGAATATGTTTCCCTGGAACCTAACCTTAATGCCTGGTTGGCCTTGGGCAAGATTCTTGCCTTCTCTGGGCCTCACTTTCCTCATCCATGAAATAAGGGCTCTAGATTAGATTATCTCTGAGATCCTTCACAGCTGTAAAGTTCTAACATTGTAAGCATATTCTGAATTTCCTCGTGGGTATTAGCTTCTTTGTGGTACGTTGTCAGGAAAGCCAACTATCTTTAACCAACTAAGAAGGCAAACTGTGGAGATATCAAAGAAACTCTCTCCAAGATACCAAGAGATAAAAACATTATATTATCTTAAAAGTTTATTGAGTGCCTGTAATATATAGGCTGGGCTCAATCATCTGAGAGGTCAGATTCAGAATTACAAAGTTCTAGGAATACAGATATGCTCAATGATACCTGGCCATGATTAATCCAGACTCTGTTACTAATTTACCGTGGACAAGTCACAACCTCTTTGAGCCTTAGTTCCCAAAACTATAAAACAAAGGGATTGGACTAGATGATCTTTAAGGTCCTTCCTAGATCTAAATGTTCAATTTCATGATCTAGGCTGGACAGGCATAGGACTTTATAGAAGACAGGCTTTGAACCTCCCAACTATGATGGGAGAACTGAATTCTAAATTCTGTAATACCATTTCCTGCTCCCCTTACCCACCCCCCCCAACTCTCTCCTTCTTCTACCACACTAAGACAATCAAATTATCCTAGGATTGGCAGAAACTTTGTAAGCTCAGAAGGTCTGAAGGCCCTGGGACCAATGAGAGGAACAGTCTGATGTGGCAGTTACAAATGCAGGTTGCTGGCAAGAGGTTTCTACACTGAAAAGGACAGCCAATGGAAAGAAGAGGAGTGACCCAATTCTAACCACATAACCATTAAACAAGTACTAGGAGTGTTTGGACAATGAAGTGCCAAGGTGAAATGACAAGTGTCCAATTTTTTAGTCTTGAAAAACTGCTTTGTGTTCTGACGAGGCTTAAATATTAACCTTTCAACTGATTGTTCCAGTAGATAAAAGGTACTGAATTTTGTTCTATAGTTCTGTTAATGTAACTCTTTGGACTTTGCCACCATGCTTCAACAGCCTTCTTCCCCTGTAACTCTGTGATTTAAAGGTATAAAGGCAAAGTCCAGACTCCTTATTAGACTGGTCTTGCAAGCCTTTACAGTGTCCCTTTGCCACAAATTATGATAGAGTGAAAAGTATACTGGCCTTGGAGTTAGAAGACCTGGGTTTGAATCTCCAGGTGTAACACTGGGTATGTCACTGAGCTTTGTTAAATTTTAGTTTCCTCACCTATAAATTGGAGATAGTAATGTTTTGAGAGCTAAATACCTACTGTGGTATCTTTGCAGCATTTGACACTGTTGAACACGTTGAATACTGTTGATGGTGACATTGTTCTCGTGGTTCTTTTCCTACCTGCTTGACCACTCTGCTCAGATTCTGTTGGATCATCCTATCATGACCACTAAATACATGTACTGTCAAGACTGTGTCTTGGACTCTTCTTTCGCTACTCTACAACCTCTCACTTGGAGAGTTCATCAGCTTCTATGGGTTCAAGTGTCATCACTATGAATATGACTCACGGGTCTATATATTAAGGCACCACATTCCTGTCTTCATGCCTCGGCCCTTTATCTCCTTAGGACTTTCAGCTTCTCTCAAGGCTCAGTTCAAGTGCCATCTTGTACAAGAAGCTTTGCATAATCCTCTAGCTACCAACACCTTCCTCATTCCAAATTATCTTCTATCTCTTTGGATATACATGTATATGCACAAGTTGTTCTCCCCTGACTAGAATGTAGTTACTTGAGGGCAGGGACTATTTCACTTTTGTCTTTGTATTACGTGCCTAGCACAGAATGCTTGCTGATTAAAAATTATGAGAAAAGTGCTTTCCACAGCTTAAAATGAAATATAAGTTTGAGATAAGTGATGGCAATATTACTCTTAAAGGTCTTAGTCTTAGTTGATAAAAATATAGTCACATTCGCACACTTATTATTAAATGTATAGCCAAATCTTCAAGGTTAAGCACACCCTATTATACCCTACAGCCTCCCTTTTGTGTGATTCCATATTTCCCTTCTCTTTCCAAATCCCTAATGTGGTACATTTCTGGCAAATGAAATATATGATGTTGCATAAAATAATGCAAAACACAGAAAAATTCAGTAAATCTCAAAACAATGGACCATGTAATGCTCTTCTTACCAATCAATGTGCATTTGTAACATTCAAAAATACTGCACTAACTCTGATGAAATTTTCTTCATCTCTCTCTTCTGCTGAAATACGCTTTCCCTCTTAAAATTGCTTAGCTTTCTTCTATAATATTCCCCAGATTAACCTGCTCTCCACATTCTGATCTCCAAACAAAGTTATAATTAGTTAAATACTTGCTTATATGTTTTGGTTATGTATTTTCTTAAGATTTTCTTTTCTCCCATATATTTGGTCCTTAAGGGTGAGTGCTGTCTGCTTAATTTGTATTTCCAGAGAGCACCTAATACATGGCATCTTAGATTTGCTCTTTATGAAAGTTAGTTTTGTTTATGAAAGTCTTATTTCAGGATTACAGCTCCAGCTTTTACCTTTCCTATTAAGAAGTAAACGAGAGATTCTTTGGGAACAATCTGTTTCAATTCTTCAAGTTCCTGTAAAGCAGACTGAAAGAGAGAAAACACAATTAAGTCTCAGAATAATAGATAAAATGCTACAAGTTCTGAACAAAAAAAAATTACTGTTTTATAGATTTTTAAAACCATCTTAAAAATTATCTCCAGGTGTACTTCAGTATTTTTCAGTTCTGGCTGGCAACTATGAAAACAAAATGCACACACTAATAAAAGCCAAAGAAAAAGTAAAGTGCTCACCTGAAAAACAATATTAACAAAAGAGAAAATAAATCTTTGGTTCATCATTTTAGGTTAAGATCCTACTGAAAACTACTAATAGTCCTGGTCTAATCCTGGTCTAATACTATGAATATTCTTCCTCTGTAACAAAGGCAAGTCCTTTCAATATTCCCCTACCCCAAACTTAAATTAGCCTCATATTCTATCTTTAAAGTAAAAAGGAAAGTGATAGTTTCCCTGCAGATTTTCTTTTAAAGTTGTCATTTTTAAAACTGTATCTTGGAGGTTGTATTGAATATACTACCACTCTTTCTTCTTTTTCTTTTTTTTCTTTTTTTGGCTAGGCAATGGGGTTAAGTGACTTGCCCAGGGTCACACAGCTAGTTAAGTGTTATGTGTCTGAGGCTGGATTTGAACTCAGGTCCTCCTGAATCCAGGGCTGGTGCTCTATCCACTGTGCCATCTAGCTGCACCCAGTCTTTCTAATATACAAATACATATTAACATTAAACTACTGTGAAGGGAAAAACAAGAAAATTAAACAAAAATTTTATATCTAAAGAGCTTTACAGTGAAAAAGTGAACAAAAAGTTGAAAGATGGAACTGTGTTTTTATTTATAGATGAGAAAACACCAATGAAAGGCAATGGCCAAAGACAGTGAAGATGTCAAATGGGTAAATAAAGGTGTCAGTGAATGGGGAAGCCTGGTTCTGGAAGGCAGCAGTAAGTCTAGTAAAGTACCTTATACAAACTATGTACTCAAATACTTATTGAATGAATGAATGAATACAACGAAAAAGTGATACTATTTTTTATATACATTCTTGAAAAAATTTTTAGTTTTTTCCCTCTTTTTAAAGTTTAGAAAATAAGGCACCCCCTCCCTCTTTCAGAGGATCTATATTTATATATTGATGATATGCATACTCCAAATGTTTAAGAACATTAATCTTAAGAAAATAAAATGAAGCATCCCTTGGCTTTTACAGATTTTAAAATTATGATTACAGACAACAAGGTCATTTAAAACTAAGAGCTGATGAGCTCTGTGCACTCTACTTTTTGAAGTGTTCTTAGGGACAAGGATGAGGACAGGACTGGCCTGGGATTTCATTGGTGTAGGGAACTCCAGGGTGAGGTTGCCAACTAGGTAAGCACCATCTCTGGAACTTATAATCAAACTGGCCCAGGGTAACATGGTAAGTGTCAAAGGTCACAGAGCCTCCAAAGCCGACTCTATCCACTACATCAAGTTAGAGAGGCACTTGATAAGCGTTTATCGAACTGAATGATCAGTTAGTTGTTTAAAATTATTTATGTTGTTTTGTGTGTATGTGCTACAAGAAGAACAACAAGTCAATGCATCTCTAATCCTTTTCCTCTTTCTAACTACTAATTGGTGTTGAGACAATGAAACCAAAGGGAAGTATGGGCTCCGTGCATGTGTGCAAAGGGATGGACAAGACTGATTTACAGGATTGTTCAGGAACAACTGTCTTGCTTCCTTTATACCACACAAGGAAGTAGAATATTTGAATGTGAGGCTTTGGAGATATAAAGAATGAAAATTAAAAGAAGAATGTGCTAGATACACGTCTCTTGATAATAACAGTAGTCAAACCTCATTAGATAAAGGACTACTGAAATTATTATAAGACATCTGATACCTTCATATTTTAAAGGACTTTTCAACAAGAGGCCTAATCAAAACAACACAACACTTCAGAAATAATGAGGGTTTTCCTTCTTCTACATTAGACTTAAAAATTTGTTTAAACTCTAGAAGCACACATTTGAATGTACATAAAAGATATATGGCATTGAAGAATATCCAATAGCAAGGCCAAACTATCATATTCTAGTTATTAAATAACAGGAATGCCACAGCTTCTTTGACATAAATCTCTTCTGGCACAGTCTCAAATTCTGTTCTTGTAAGTATGATAATTTGAAATGAAAGCATATTTTTTGAGAAATATAGGTATTTGGTTAGAGTAAATTTTATAGATTTCAAGTTTTGCAATTGAATGACCTGAAATAAGTCATTTGCTCTCAAATATATACATCTATTATAATAAGGATACCATCATTTCAATGATCTGTGGATAAAGGAGAATACTATTATTGATGAAATGTTCTAGGTTTGGGGAAATATTCTATTGTTTTTCAATATACTCAGCTAAAAATATATTTACAATAGATATTAAGGATATTAAAATATATTTACAATATATTTAAAATATATTTACAATAGATATTATAGATATTTTACTTAAGCACTTGGAGTATCATTGTTTATCAACACCATGCATCATCACAATAATTATTATATATGGCACTTTATATTTTACAAAGTGCTTTCTTCTTAACGAACTTGTGAGATCAGTAGTGTATTAGGAAATTGAGGAAACTGATGAGGAAACTGAGGTTCAGAGAGGCTATCTGACTTGACCATAATCACAAAACTCATAAGTGGCCAAAAAAAAAAAAGGTTTCCAGGTCTTTTTCCATTATATTGTATTGCTTCTACAATAGATCACTTAAGTTCTTGTGAAATTCTGGTTCTACTGTTCTAAGAAAATTTTATCTTTAATATTCAATTTAAGAGTATTACTAGTAGGTTTGGCTTATAAAAGAAAATGTTTTAAGAACCATCAAAACATCAAAAAACAAAATGAAAATACTCAGGCAATTACTCCCCCTAGTGGTCAGTAAAATGACAGAATTATTGACTGAAAAAGTAGAGAGCTTAAAATTTTCATGAAATGAAGCGGCTAAACTTTGAGTAGGATATTACAGGGACCAACAACTTTTAACTGAAAGATCAGGCTGAGGTCTACTACTCCTGGGTCCTCCATCTTGGGTTTACTTGACAGTTTCCAATCAAGAGGCTAATCTGTTTTCCAAGCCTCAGGTTGATACAGGGGCATATTGCCAGGCAAAATACATTTTCATGACATATAGCTAAATCATAAGTGAATGAAGGGCTGGAGACACAGTTAAGTTAGAGGCTATTGCCTCTAAATGGCCATATGGCCACTGCTACCACCACTGTCAGGACACTACACCTGACCAGAAATTTCTGGAAAAAATTTTTAAGGGCTGATTTAATCTATGATATATTCATACCTGGTATATTATCTCTTATGATGTTTCTCATGCACAATAAATTTAAATCAAATCCCTCTACTGGCATAATTGCAAAAGAAAGAAGCCATTTTCTTGAGAAAATAGAAATCCTCACTGAAGCATAAACTGAATAATAGTAACAGAAATAAGATGACATGAGACCAAAAAATATGGTAGATTACAGTGTCAAAAATGTCAAAGAGGAAAGTATAAGGGAAAGCCTAAAGTAGAAAAGTAATACTTAGATTTCTGAGAAAGGATCAAAATTAAGCAGAGAGAGATAGCAGGACTAGCAAGTGTCTATTACTGTCCAAAGATGGTATCAAAAGAGGAATAGGAGAGCAGCATAATAGCTAGACAAGTTAGAGAGATGCTGACTCCATTAAAGTCTTCATCCTTGCCTTGTCATAGCAAAGAAACAACCTAGAATTCTCAAATGCTATGCCAGCTGAGCACAAATTCCAGCAGGTCCTACTAAGCTTGATCACAGGTTCAGTTACAAACTGACCAGCCAAAATGTAGGTAGGTTTATCACCAGAGTTGGCCAACAAATGGTGATTATTTTTGATCAGAGCAACTCATGAAATTATCCACTAAGGAGTACAAGAATTGTAGTCTACATCAGTGGAAGTCTACAAGTAGTCTACAGATAAAATCATAGGTTCTTGTGATGTGACACTCAAATGTCTTTATGTAGAAAATTCTTTTTAGGAACATTTAATGTTGTGTGACAAGATAAAAACCAATGGGACAAGAACGGGCAAGAAACAAACTTCTAGGAAGAAAGATTCAATTAAAATGGAAGTTTCTGGCTCCTTTTCTTTCTATGCACTAAGAGTTTTCAGTAAGAAACTAATCTGAATTCCTTTGGTTCTCTGTCTCAACTTCTGGCTGCTTATGACAGACTGAATCAAGAAAAAAATCAACTGCATTATTTTATGTAAGTCTCTTCTCAATTTTCTTCTGTTCTCTTCCTCCTCCCTCCTTCTTCACCCACTTCTCTCCTCATTACAATTTCTTCTATCAATTTTTACCCTACACTTTAGCTCCTCCTTCCAATAGAAGAGAATAAAACTGGAGAAAAGGCATATTCTATTGTTACTTATGCATTTATTTCAATGCTTAAATGTCTAGTTCACATCTACCTTACCTGATTTAAGAAGGTTAGTACCTCAAAGGCAAAACAATCTGTTCTATCAACTTATAAATATCTGTGGGTGCTCCAAAGAGTGAAACATTAAAAATGAAGTAAAAAGAAGTATAGAAATGTCATTTATGTAACAAAATGTCCAATATTAAGTACTGAAAAAAATGGTAATCCTACAGTTCAGAAAGAAGCCAAAGTCTAACTTAGACTTTGAGACTATAAAAAGAAAACAAGACTCAAATTACAGAAAGTCCAGGCTAGAAAACAATAACCATCCAGAGGAAGACCCCATATACCAACTAACTAATCAGTCAATCAACATTTATACTAACTTTTATACAATATTTTATACTAACTGTTGCCTAATTTACCTTATATTTTTCATTGGCAAATAAAACCGAGGCTCTGTGGAATTTGCATAGAGGGTTCTTGGGATCAATAATAATAGCTTTGTTTAAGGTGTCCAAAGCCTTTTCAGATTTTTTTAGTGCGTGCTGAACCTATAAGAAATATTAAGAGAATAAAGTTTTACGCTCTTTCAATTTTCCAAAAGGAAATATAGTATAATGTAGTGTTGAACCAAATCTATTATAAAAAAAATGAACACCCTCCCACACACACACAACCAAGGTAGTTAAATGGAGCCATCTTTATTATTTGGTCAGACTGTTTAGATGTTTTCACTGGCCACTCACAGAATTTCTAAGTAGTGAGATTGTACCTGCATCAAAGATTATGGTTGTGCTTGCTGGGCAAGCATCTGATATAATCTATGCAAAAAAGTGATACTCTTGTTTTCTCTTCACAATTCAAAAACCCAAATTTTAGAGAGATCAGTAATAATACTAATTAATACCTTTCTCCTCTAAAATAATGAATATGAAATTATGTATATATAAAACATTATTTGGTGTGCAACAATTTTTCCAAAATAAAAATAAGCATAATTTCTTTGATTCTGCTCTAATATGTCTAGTGTCACCTTTACCATATTCCCAGATTCCTACCAGCAATTATGGGTTCTGGTCCAAAATGTTACATGGCTAAATGATTTTAGGAAATGCCAAGGTAAATGAATACTTATCTAGCATTATCATCCAGATAATTTGTTAAAAAGAACAAAAATGGTTCACATTTATGTAGTATTTTTCCATTTACAAAACATGCTTTCTTCAAAATTCCGCGAGTTAGAAATATTATTATCCATTTTTTAAGGTGAAAAAAATAAACTTGGAGAGATTGAATCAATGATCAAAAGATAACAGCACAGTTCGCAAAATTCATTTCTATGTTTCTGGCTATATACTGTCACACTCCTTCTAAAGATGTCAGAATGGGACGAACGTTGGTGTGAGGCTTAACCAAAACAAAAACACCAATAATGAGAAATAGAAAGCATGAAAGTATTGCCTACTTCTGATTGTTAAGCCACTGTCTATGCAATGATTCTAGGAAATATTGTTTTTTATCAGGTACACAAACTGTGCTACACAGAAAGTTAAGACCAGAATTACAGAAATTGAGAGTTGAAAGGGTCCTTGGAAGCCAGCTAATCTAACTTAAAACCAAAAGGAATCTCCTATAAAATATCCAAAAAGTGGTCATCCAGTCTCTCCTGAAAGAACTCCAATGAAGTAGGAAACTATTATCTCTTGAAGCAGCCCATCTTACTTTTAGATAGCTTCAATTGTTTGGAAGTTTTCCTGATCCTAAATACTAGGTGTTTAAAACACATAAGCAGCCTACCCTTGGCTTCATGAAGTTTCTGTTGTAAATGTATTATTTGGCATTTCGTGTTTCCTTATTCTACAGTAACTTGTTGAGGAGTTAGCAGATTTCTGTATCGCCCTTAGAATTTGCACAGTGCTCTGCACAGAGCAGCCACTAAATAAGGGTTTGTTTAGTTGAATTTGTTTAAATGAATTTCCATATTTTTGGGGGGGAAGGGGGGGAAAGAATAGCATTTTTTACTCAGATAATATGTATTAAAAAACAAAACAAAACAAACAAACAAAAAAAGACATGCCTCTCAGGATAAGCTGATCACCTGAAATCACCTGCTGATTCAATTTTTGATACAACACCCTCAGCTGCCTCTTCCTCTGATTAGAGGGCTGAAGGGTAGAGCATTAAATTCCTCCCAAATCCTTCCTTTAAAGAGGGCTCAGAACTGAACTTTCCAGATAACTCCATTTTTTAGCAGCAGCTGTTTGGTTTTGACTCTTTGGAACATCATCCCTGCCCCCCAGCCACCCCAGCTTCCTTTTGCATCGTCTTTGCAGGTGCTTAATAAATGTGTACTGAATTGGTTTAAAACAGAAAGCTACTTACAACTCCAATATGACAAAGAAGAACTGAACTTTGAGGGTTTATATCAAGTGCTTTTTGGAAATGCATTTCTGCAAGGCTGAATTTTTCTTGTTTGTAATAAATCATTCCCAACCCATACCTGCAAGTACAAAAGAAAGCGTTATTTCAGTTCAACTGCTAGGAATTTTTAGATGCTAATCTTGCTGAAGATGTAACCAAAATTCATACCCTGGGACTTCAATGAAAAGGAATTAGTCAGTGACAAAACATTGGTGATCTCGTAGTGAGGTGAAAAGCAAACTAGTAAGGTGGGTAGCTAACTACTTTTAGAAACATGTAATATTAATAGAGTCCATGCAGTTAGGTACTTATCTTCAAAATTTTATGAAAAATAAAAAATGCAGAACTTTAGAAAATATTTTAACAAGGAAGCAATATAGTAGCTTACATGTTAAATGTGTTGGAAATCTACTCTATGTTTTTGCTTTCCATAGCAATGTAGTTACATGACTATATCAGGTAAACAGTATTTGTATTTAAAAACAACACAAAAATACATTTAATATGATTGTTCATGTATAGCCTATATACTGATTACTTGCCATCTTGGGGAGTGGGAAGGGAGGGAAGGAGAAAAAAATCTGGAACTCAAAGTCTTATAAAAGTGAATGTTGAAGAACAACACAAAACATCTAAGATCAGCTATCTTACGTATTTAAGACCAAATGGAAAGATAAAATTGAACTAATTATAAAACCCAACAGAAAGAAATGGATTTAAAGCTTTATATATTACTGAGCAATTTTCAATATTATCAAATTACAATCACTTATTAACAAAATCTTATTTAACTGAATTACATCAACACCTCTCCCCTTATCACTTAGTCTTTTAACTCAATCAGGCAAAACCGTAAGTAGTTGGCTGACAAATACAGTGCTGAGGGAAGGAGAGAAAAACAAAAACCTTTCTTATATTTGTAAGAAATAAGACTGGAAAGAATTGTTTCCCCAAGGAATATCAAAGAAAGTGGATGCTATAGAAATAAATAAAAATTAAATGTCATTTGGCTGGAACCACATCAGGAATATTTTTCAATATAGCTGAGCTGCCATTTATCCAGTTGGTGAATTACCTAAGCCCCTTGCTCCCTTCCAGTTTTCTTCTTACCTTTCAACTATTGGTCATTCTAATGCTTTAATAAAAATGGAAATAACAAATTAGTTGTTATTAGTTATTAGCAGCCCTCATTAGGACACTTGGTATGGATAAAAGTTAAAATGAAAATTTGATGTTTTCTCTAATAGTTTTATGATTAGGCTCAGCTAAGGTTTAATTTTATGTGTGTTTCATATAAAAAACAATTTGGCTAAACATTTAACCACCACCAAGTGTTGTTGCATGTAAGACCTTTGATGGGTAATAGTTTACTACATTAAAGCAACTTTCAGAAATAATACAACAGAAAACTTTCTGAAATATCAACATTGTAATTAAGATGTTTTAATATTTACTTACCATGCATTATAATGTCTAGGATTGACTCTGATTGCATTTCTAAAACAGGCTAATGCTTTATCTAGTTCTTCAGTTAACACGAATTCATGCCCCAACAGTGTATAGGCATAAGCGTAATTTGGATCAACTTGGATAGCTCTCTGGAAGAATTTAATCGCGATATCATGCTCCCTTTGCAAACTGAAACAGTTTCCTGCAGCACACCAGGCCTAATGAAACATAATAAAATATATCTAAGACATGTGTTTACATAACAAAAATACCTAAACTCACAAAAATCCTAAACTCTTTTTATATCATAGAGCTAATTCAATTTGTCAGTCTGAATGGTATTCTTTATTCTAGCGCATCAGTGTAAGAGTGTACTGTCACTATACTTTGCAGATACTACTGAATTATAAAAATGAAAGAAGGGAAGAACAACTAGCTATAAAGACTTAGTAAGTGTTCATGAATGAATGAGTGAATGAGTGTTTCAACTAAACATGTTCTGTTTCATGAAACATCTCATTAACAGCAATAATATTCCAGTCAATTCTCTTGATTAATAATGAGATTACCTGCCTTGTAATTTACTGATTTTATGGGGTTTCATCTCAACAATTTACATTCAATTCAACAGCACCCACTATGTGCACGGCACTCCGCTACTCACTATTGTGGCACATTTGGATCTTGGCATGGGTGCATGGAAATGACTGTAAGATTCAGAGCTGGAAGGAAGTTTAAGCAACCGCCCCTTCCATTTTACAAAGAGGAGACTGAGGCCTAGGGAAATTAAATCATTTGCCCATACTCACGCAGACAGAATTAGCAGAGCTAGGATTTCAGTTTGTACGTGGGCGGGAACAACAGGAAATGGTTACTGCCATCCCATTGTCGTTCCCCCTCCCCCAATCTCTGTAGGGACCGTCAAGATTTGACTCTACATATAAAAGTGTTAACATCAACATGCCTCAGGTGAATTTTTATCCATGTCAGTTAAGTCCTTTGAAAGAACTGAAAGAGCAACATCTTTTTGAAGATGCCAAAGTGTTGTTGAATAGATCTCCAGGCCTTCTACTCGGTAATTTTCAATCCGTCTCACTTCTGAGAATATTCGTTCTGCCTGAAATAGGAATGGAAACTAGTCAGAAAGAACAAAACAGAACACCTCAGTGCATACAGATCACACTGCCTGCACTGCTCTAAAGGCACTGTCATGTACAAGCTTTGTATGTGTACTTCTTACTTCCCAGGCTAGATGATAAGATCTGATGGAAGGAAAAACATCTTAACTCACCCTTGTATCCCCCCTCAGAGTGCTTGGCACAGCATAGTGCACAAAAGAGGCATTCAATAAGTATTCATTGAATGAAGTACAGGAACTACCAAAAAGTCAGAGCTCCCTATCAGTCTGAAGATCATCCACTCCACTATTATGAGTCCCAGAAATTTGACATTTTTTCCCCTGAAGTCCAAGATTTCAAGTAACATAAAGATACCCCTAAATTCCTACTTTAGTCATCCTTTCTAAGATCCCAGTAGACCAGGACATCCTTAGTTCAACTGTCAAAAATATATTCCTAAACCATAAACCTGTCCATGTTACTTTACTGCTCAAAAATCTCCTGAGATTGTTGCCTATAAGAAAAATACTTCTTAGCCTGACATTCAGTACATTGCACAATGTCCTTTTCTATACTTATTTCACATTACTCTCCTTCATATACTCCCTGTTCAAATTGTATTATTTGTTTTTAACAACAATAAAAGCATTTATAAAGTGTTTAAGATTTGCAAAGGGGCAGCTAGGTGGCGCAGTGGATAGGGTGCCAGACCTGGAGTCAGAACGACTCATCTTCCTGAGTTCAAATCTGGCCTCAAACACTTCCTAGCTGTGTGACCCTGTGCAAGTCACTTAACCTTGTTTGCCTCACTTTCCTCATCTGTAAAATGAGCTGGAGAAGGAAATGAAAAACCACTCCAGTATCTTTGTCAAGAAAACCTCAAATGGGGTCATGAAGAGTTGGACACAACTGAAAAGGACTAAACAACACATACATGTATAGCCTCATTTATATAATGAGTTGGTTGATCCTAAATGCTCTCTAAAGGTTTTTTCTAGTTCTAAATGCTATGGTCCTATATATAAGGTCAAGACTCAAAGCTTGCTCTCTATGCTTTGCTATGGTACAATATGTTCTCTGAGCATATTTATCTAGCAATACTGCTTTTACCTCTAAATAAAAATTATGTGAACATCCATTAATAAATATAGCAAATTTGGCAATTTGACTATTAGTTGTAAATGTTCTATGTTTAAAAATAAATCAATTAGTATTGTTACCACACAAAATCTTTTTGGGAGGAAGAGAAATTATGTTTTTGGTGCATTGTTCACTTTGATTAAATAATGCTCTTTCTTCCATCAAAACTGATAAGAAAAAGGGGGAAGGGGGAAAAATATAACAATAAAAATCTTGATGATTATTTTTTCATGCTATGTATCTAACATGCAAAACTTATTCTTATATACCAGAAATTCACTCTAATAATCAAGTTTGCATAAAGCACTTTGGATATCTCCTGTATTCCCATGGTTTCAGCAGTCCTTTACAGGGGGCAGAAGTCATTTAACTTCTCTGGGTCTGAGGATATTAGTACTTCTGCTTTCTACCTCACTTGGCTGTAAAGAAAAGTGCTTTATAAATCTTAAAGTACTATATAAATATTAGTTATAATAGACTACCCTGGAAATGTGTAAATTTTCCATCTTTGCCTTGTACAATCCCAAAAGAGATAAACTTATCTACTTTTCAAAATAAGGAAGAACAGTTTCCCTTAAGTTATAAAGAAGGAGAAAAATCATAATACTATTGCAGTGACATTATATTCTAAATATTTTAGCCTTATCCAGGGATTAAACTGGAAATTTTCACTATCTCTGTCTGTCTGTATGCGTTGTTTGTACATATGTGTTTCTATACCCACCTGCATATATTCTGACAGTTCAAAGTATGCTCTTCCAATCTGGCACAGGACCCAACCAGTGTTATAGTGGTGAGAAGGGAGGTGGCTCAGTATGTTTATCGCTTCTTTGCAGTTATAGGAACACAAAGCTAAGTAACCTTTCCCCATATCACGAAGAAGGCTCATCAAACCTTCTAGGAGAAAACAATACAGTAAATAAAGTAAAAGAGCACAGCAGAACAGTATAGTACATGAATATAGCTACTATGTCCTGAAAAGTCTCATGGTCTTCTAAGGAAAAGGTAGGCAGGTGGCTCAGTAGATAGAGAACTGGGTCTGGAATCAGGAAGACCTGAGTTCAAATTCAACCTCAGACACTTACTAGCTGTGTGACCGTAGGCAAGTCACTTAACCTGTTTGCCTTAATCCACTGGAGAAGGAAATGGCAAACCATTTCAGTATCTCTGACAAAAAAACCCCCTGGACAGTATTAATGAGCCATGATCCATGGGGTCACAAAGAGTTGAACACAAATGAATGATTGAACAACAACTTCTAAAGAAAGGGTAGTAATGGAAGACATTAGGGCATCTGAATGAAAGTAGCGTAAATAATCTAAAATGACAAGTGAATCTACTTGAAGCAAATGTAAAGACATTATAAAAGACTTAAAACAGACCTGCTGCTGCTTTCTGAATAGTGAAAGCTTGGATCTGTGGTGTTACGGTGGATATTTTTCCTTCTGAAATGATAGAAGAGTCCAATTTTGTAATTTCCAGGCTATCATTTATGTTTGGTTGAGTTATTCCTCCTTTATTAGTCTTGCTTTTTGTTTTCCTGTTTGGAATTTTAGGTGGAAACTTCATTTTTAACTTTTTACTATTCTCCTGCAAAAAGAGGAAAAAAAAGACTTTTGGGACACCCTATAGATATCCCAGATAACTGGAATATAAACAGATGTGCATATTTGAACAAGCTAAATATTGTCTTCCATGAGATAAATGGCACTAGCTATCAACTTCTTCCTAGGACTGTCACTGCTTTTTGTGATACATGGGATTTTACATAAATTTCCCCTTAGGAAATAAGCTTTTTCACAAGGAATATATTCTTTAATCACTAATTTTAAATGCAACAACAGGCAGACTGACAAATCAAAGTCATTATAATCAGTCAACAGAAGTATAGTTGCTGGTGGCACGTACATATATGCTTTAATTTATCAAAAGAAGAAAAAAAGCATATGAAATACTACATGGGTACTTGAAGGCTAATGAACTAATTGCCAATATTAAGTGACCTTCATTAAGAACCATACAATGTTTCCCCATCCATAGGATGACTTAATAAGGGACCCACAAGGCTTGTCACAGATAGTTTTTAAGACCAGGCATGGCAGTGCACACAGGTGGTATTGGGAGAGGATGGTAGAACTCTTGAGTTTGGGAGCTGAGCTATAGTTGCACTAAAGCCAATAAGGTGTCTACACTAAGTCTGGCACTAATATGACCAGGCCCCCGGAGTTGGGGATCATCTGGCTGTTTAAGGAGGAACAAACTGGCTCAGGTTAGAAACACAGAGCAGGTAAAAGCTTCCATATTAGGATTGGCATCAGGCCTGTGAGTAGCAGCTTCAATTCCAGTCTGGGCAAGATAGGGAAACCTAGTCTCAAAAACAAAAACAAAACAAAACAAAACCAACAATAACCAAAAAACCCACAGAAAGAGTGATAAATAGTTTTGAATACCTAGAATGATTTTAACTTCCAAAATGATCACTTAAAGAAGTAACTATCTACTAGAGATGGAGGACTCAATGAACAAAAATTCTGCAGTAGAGTAAGCATTAAATCAGTTACCTTGGTTGTAGAGCTGTCACTAGTAAAAAGTCGTGAACTTCTTCGAGGCAGTGCATTGGGTGGAGCAGCAATAGTGGGGCTCAATACCTGAGGTGTTGTACTATTAAAAAAAAGGTTTATTAAAGAAATGATATACTTTTAAAAATTCATCTTAAAAGTTAAAATGCTAATTACTGTTTCAACTCAAGAGATACTAAGAAAATCAGATGTGAACTCAAGAGGTTATGACTTTGGCTTTTTTTCCTATTTCTGTGAAAGTGCAACATTTAAATTTTGTATGTTACAGTAACACTGCTGGGCACAGCAACCTTGTATTTGAAATTGCTATTCTAAACCTCATAACATGCACTAAGACTCTAGGGCAACAAACTCATTCATAATCCATTTTATCTTAATATTTATCTTCAGTATATAGTAAGACTAAGGCAGTAGGAAAACAGCTGCGCCAAGAATACATTCTGAAATTGTTGCTAACATAAACACTAATTTTAACATGTATATCACCTCCTCAAAAGAATTCTTCAAACCACACCAATGCATCACCACAAGGCTTTTTGTGCTTAAGAAAATAGAACTTTTATAGCCCACTAGACTAGGAGTCAGAAGACCATGCCAAGTTCACAAGCCAGCAAAGCTTGGGGTAAGTCACTTAACTGCTCTGAGCCCCCGTTTCCTCATCTGTAAAATGGAGATGCCTCACAGGGTTGTTGTGAGGATCAAATGAAATAATATATGTGAAAGAGCTTTGAAAACTACAAAGTGTTAGACAAAAGTGAGTATATCAAACTCCAAATTACGCAGGGAATTAATGCCTTTGTAAAAAAAAACACCACTGAACACAACAAACATTCATGCCTTGAGTACCCTTCCTTATGAGGCTCTATGCTATGTGCTAGGGACACAAGGATGAAAAAGGACACAATTCCTGCTCTCCAAAGAGCTTACAATCTAGTATATTGTATGTATGTGTGTGGTGGGGATGGAGAGTTGAGGTGGGAAGAGAAAGGAAGGACAAGACACATACATAAATACCTAAATGTCTATGTTAGAGAAATACATAGGAAAAGTAAGAGTGGTATGAGAAGAAATGAGGAATCACTTCTAACTAAAAGTATAAGGGAAGGATTCACAGAAGAGGTGGCAACGTGAAGGAAGAAAAGGGTTTTGGAAGGAGGAGGTGGGGAGCAGGGAGCAAATTTTCATTAAAGACCCATTGGAAGACAGTGGTCTGGTACTATGACAACATGATGGCAACATTCAGCCTATGGAAGAAACTGGTTGTGGCTACAAATCTCTCATAAATAGACCACTGGTAAGTGCCCAGGGGCACCAGATACCAGATAAGTGGGGGAATATGTAGAAGGAAAGGTGGAAGAGTTATCTCTACTCCTTTTGGAAAAATAGAAACAACAGGAAAGAGATCATCTTCCTCCCTATCCCATTAACTTGTCCTTGGGAATCAGGAGCGTCAGAGAAAGTAGCAGAAGCCTAGAACAGATTAGGGGTAGGTGAAAAGTATCCCTGTTCAAAAATAGTTTCCCTATGTCATCATCTGATTGGCTATTTGTTTGGGTTGACAAATTTCCCTTTAAAATGCAGATATCCATTGGCAAGATTAAACCTATTAGTCAGTCATCCTCAATAATAAATGATAATGTTTTAAATCAGACCTCCAATCAGAAAAAAATCTTTCTGAAAGCCTCTGAAGGCTAGAGGGAAATTCTGGGAGACATATGATTTTAGGGAAGGGATAGGAGGAAAGCAGCTTTTTTAAAAGGAAACAGTCTGGGAAGACAGGTCCTGAAAAGGCTATTTGTGGAAAGGGATGCACAAATGGGGGACTCTGAACCACAAGAGAACACTGTTCTAGGGGTGGGGATTGGAGGAAAGGTGGTAAGATATGGAAGGTGCCAAAGAAAAATGTCTTCTTTCTTGGTTTTGCCCAAGACACTGGTGGTTATAAAGTCTCTGGAATTCCACAGGAAAAAAAAAATCAGCAAAATGCGAGGTATTTAGCCTTTAAATGGGAAGGTATGGAGTGAGTGAGCTGAAACATGGGTAATGCTATATCAAGTGCATACATATAAACAGGCTGTGTAAATGGGAGTCTGCACGACTAAATTCTGTGAGCACTGCTAAACGGTGACATATTTTTGAAATCGAAGTCAAGTTTGAATTAGCACCAAAACTCTTAGCCAAAGTAACTTCATAGGAAGAACACCATCCTAAACAACAGAGGTATTCATCTCTCCCTGCTTCTCAAAATGTGCTCTCTTGAACGTATACACAAATGCTAAATGTTTTTATTCCAATACTGGGGAGGTGCAAGAAAAATCAGGATGCTGCCCAAATCTAGCTTTATCAATTGATTCTGGGAGATATGCTTCAAAATTTCTGCTTCCTTTGTTAATGCCCTGTTTTATGGCTTTCTAATGAAGTCTGAAATGCTCTTACAGTTGTCAATAGATTCTCAAGAAGGAATAAAGCACTTCGAGGAAAATCCTGAACATTGCTATAGGACAATTGATGTTTGGAGGAAAAAGTAAGTACCTCAAATTGCCTCGGGCTACTTTTTTTTTTTTTAAGGAGACACTTAGGCTATATGAATCATACTTAATTCCCCCCCCCTCCAATTCTAAGAAGGCAAACAGGGCTATTGTTAATTAAGTCTTTAATTAACATTTAATATAGCCATCATAATAGTTTTAGGCTGAATTTTTGATAAAGTATGACTGTATTTTTATATATTCCTTATAGTCAAGGTACAGAGTTAAGAGAGGCCTGAGTTCAAATCCAACATAACAGCTATCTGACTTATAGGTAAGTTATTAACTTATTTGAACCTCAGTTCCTCATCTGTAAAATGGGTATAATAGTATCTTGTGTATTGCCTACCTCACAGAGGAGTTATGAATCTGATAAACCTTATAAACTTTAATGTACAACATAAATATATCAGGTATTATTACATTACTTTTATTATATTTTTGTCTATTTTATGACAGAATATGAGTTTATTATTTGAAGTAATAGATATGCTGTTCAATTGTTGTTGTATCTTTGTTATGACACACTATTATTCCCATTTATGATTTATTCATTGCCAAATCAGGAATGTACCCCTCATTCATATATAAGTTCTTTTAAGAAAACTGGAGCCTTATTCCAAAGACCCACATACGGGCATAGTTTTCAGAAATCAAACACAAGAAAGGGTAGAGACTGCCAAAAATCAACCCTTTAAGTAAAACACATATATAGGCAGAAAATACTTTATCTGGGCAATTTGAAATGTTTACTTTGGATATAAATTTACATGATGATTAGTTAGGTTTAAGATGTTTTAATTAGCTGGCAGCCTTTTATTTTTAATTGCAATAGGAATTCAATGAAAAAAGGTTTAAAATACACTAGTTATACAAGTTTAATCATTTTACTGAAGCAAGGACAGTGTAGTTTTGCTTCAGATTCAATGTAAATTATATAAAGATGCATAAAAACTCAAAACTGGGCAATTTTATGTTTTAAAAAGTCATGTTGAGATTCCAAACACTGGAAAAGTCAAAACCTGCCCTAGATCAAGAAACTATGAAAAACCATGGTGCCTCAGGGTAAGAACTGCAAAGAAAACTAGACAAATGTAGGAGAAAAATACCAATAAATACCTTGTCTGTGGGCCAGAACTTTGTGTTTGTGCAACAAGGATTGGAGTTACCTCTCGACTATTTCCACTCTGTGAGAAGACAGACTTTGTTCCAGCTTGGCTGATTCTGCCAACAGACTGCATAACACAAAATTTTTATGTTTGCTATTGTGGCAATAATCGCACTGTGAATCACAAACTTAGTCATATATTTTTCCAGATACATGTACAAAGGTCTCCTAGCATATATGACCACTGCTGTAGCTGAGAGTATTAAATCATTATTTCTACTTCACCTAAGCTCAGACATAGAGAGTATCTTCACCCTCCTCTCAATATAACTGCATCTCTATACTACTTCTTACATCAAACACAGAAGGAAACTCCCCTATGAAATCTATATATATTAACTAGATACTTATGGGTAGGGCACTAAGTACCTAAACTAGGGGATACAGGAACCAATAGACTCAATCCCTGCCCTCAAGGGATTTACAATCTGGACAAGGGAATTATATACACAAAAAGATAAGGAATAATAGAAAGAAGTTATCTGCTGAGGGCCAAATAAATAGAAAAGATAATAAGTACTATAGAAATTTATGAAGGAGAGAGCTCTATCCCAATACTTCCCAATTTCTGAGTAGCGTTGCTCCTGAACTTATCCATTGCTCTCCAGCATCTCCAATCTCTCTCCTTCCACTGTCTCTCCTAGATTGGAAAAAACCTTCACTTGACCTTGCTGTTCCCGCTATATATATTCTATTTCTACTTCCTTTCACAGCCAAATTTCTTAAACAAATGTATTATATTTGCTGCTTCCATACCCTTTCCCTTCTCCCCACCTTTCCCAGTGCATTTCCCATTCCTTAACCCAACCTTCCATAATTTGATATTGATTGGCCTCCCATTACCTTATAGGCTCTTAAACCACCTTCCGGTTAAATCCAATTGTCTTTTCTATGTTTTGATTCTGTTTGACCTCTCTAGGTCAATATTCAACACTGCTGACTCCATCCCTCTGCCTCCAGACCCTCCACCATAGCCTTCTGGAAAGACTTTTCCATCCTTGACTTTAATAATAAGGACATTATCTTTATTCTTTTATTTCTTCTCCCTGAGGACACTACCTATTCTTCAGCCCTATGACTACTCTTTTGCTTAATAGAACTCATTTGTTTTCATGGCTTCCCCTATGTTTGTTGATAATTCCAAATGGTTACCACTAGGTTAGACTCCTTTCTCTTATTTCCAACCTCCTATTAAACACAAGATGTCCCACCACCACAAGCTCACTATATTCAACATCAATTTCATCATCATTCATGCTCAAACCCTACAGTCAAAATTTACTTCCTTTCATCTATCAGAATTTCCCCCATACTTACTATCAAGTTGGCTATTTTTAGCTGTCTTCACCTGAGGGCCTCTACTCAGGTTTGCTCAGGATCAACTCTTCAAGATAAGAAGGAAAATAACAGCAGCCAAGGTGCTTATATGGTATGTGCCTGTTCACTAGTTTGCTTTTCCCCTTTGCTTCCTTAATGTCTGTGCTCTTTAGGCCGCTGGCAGTATTATCAGGTATTTGATCATATGTATTTCTCTACCTCCTTCAGCTCTTACAGATTTCCCATTTGATAACTTTCTGTATTCAATCACCTGTATTCCCTTGATTTCTATTTATCTGGCCTTTGACCTATTGTCTTCTTGACCTTTGTGTTTCCTACATATATAACTTTCCAAACCCCAATTTTAACCCAGTTCTTTTGATCTACTGCCACCTATGGCCTGCCAGGATACTTTATCTTCTGTGACTAATCTGTTACTTCTTTTTCTGAAATTTCCCATGATGTGCCACCTCACTTCATACTTAGATTACCCCAACAACATCTCTTTTCCCTCTATACCACTGCTATTACTCTCCCTAAAACAATAATTTCATCACTTTTCTGCTTTGCTTAAAAAAAAAATCCAAAAACCAAAACACCCACAGACCTACATCCACTGCTTCCATTGTCTAGTCTTCTACTTGGCTTTTAAGGCTATCCATGATCTGGTATTACCCTGCTTACTCAAACCTGTCCTACCACTACCTAATATTAACTCTATTCAGGGCATAGAAAAGGCTGTTTACCTAAAATGCCTATTAACTTAAAAACACCAAAACTAAGTATAACTAGTTACTTTTAATTAGATATTCAAATTCATACAGGTCCACAAAAATTAGACATTATATTGACTAAAATGGTATTAACTTTGAATAAAAAATTAATTTACAATAGCTTCACCTTGACCTGACCACATTATCATACTTATACATACATTCATCCCTTTTCCCACCTTCTGTCTTTCCAAATCTTAGCAATCCTTCAAGAACTGATCAAGTAAGTCAAGGCCTATATCTCCATATTTCCTAAATTATAATCTAATGTCCTTAGGAAGGGACCACACTTTATATTTCATTTATATTCTCACAGTTCCTAAAACAGCACAACTTTATGAGTATCACAAATTAGCATAGCCATTCAAATACAATAACAATACAATTATAGGCAATTCCTCCACATACCTAAAGAGCTGTCATCACTCTCTAGATGAGTCCCTAACACTAGAAGCCCTATCATAGCCATGTGAGCTTCTTGGAGCTTTTAGAAAATCTGTGAGTTCATAAGTGGAGGAGTGAAGAAAAAGTGAAAAATAGGAACAGTTTTGGGGAGCTAAGTTCAGGGGCAAAAATCTAGGCAGGGACAGCTTACCTGTATGGTGAAGGATGCAGGAATTACTTACACCCACCATTTAAAATTAGGCTAACACTAATTGAAATTTTAATTTCACTTTACTTTCACACTGACTGAATTAGAGATTCAGTTGGGTTCAAAGATTAGAAAAGAAAAAAGACAGTAATTCACAATTTAATAAGAAATATTTGAGAAGCTTTTCTCTAATTGGAGACTGGGCGAAAGGGAAGGATTTTTGGATAAAGATAAGGCCTTAAGATATGCCAAGTACTGTCCTAAATGTTGTAGATACAAAAACAAAAAAGAAGACAGGCCCTGCTCCCAAGGAGCTTACATTCTGTAGAGGGAGACAACAAATAAGAGTGTGGTATACTAGGAAGGATATTTTGATTTGGAAAGTTAAAGAAATGGTGAGTTGAGACATAACGGGGTAGACTTACAAAGTGGCGACTAAAGGCAACAGGAGAACACTGGGTACCTGGGAGAGATGGGTAGAGGAAAAGGAAGTGGGAAGATATCAATGCTAAATCTAACCATTTAATATTTTTTTTTTTGCCGAGGACTATCCACGTGCTTAGGAAGGGAGAAGGAATGACTTCTGGCCTTCAAGACTCCAAACTCAGATTGTTATTACTACAACTGAGCTTTGTTATGGATTAAACAGGCTTTGGAGGAACTTAACCCAGGAAAACTAGTCACCAAGTAAAACATAGTTTTCTATGGGAAAATGCATAGCAAATTTTAAACAATTAACTTAAATGAGGAACTTCTGGAACACTAGCCATTAATAAACTCGAGGACTTAAAAACTGGTTTTAATCAATGAACAAATTAATTCTGAGCTAATTCATTTATATATTCCAAATTTTCCTTTAAAAGGGGAAAACATCCACGTATGAGTATATATTCTTAGACTGATAATGCATATTTTTTTTTATTTAGCCTAGAGAATGTTCCTTGACATCACATAAATGGCTCCGATGACCTTTTCCTAGTAACTTTATAAGTTTCAGTACTCATATTGAGCTACTCTAGACTATAAATCTTACCATTTTGAGATGGAAAGGCTTTTAGAAATCAGATCTAACTCCTCATTTTACAGATGAGAAAAACTAAGGCCCAGAGAGTTTATATCAACCAACAAATATTTATCCTGTTTCTATTTTGAACTGGCTGCTCCAGAGGCATCTCAAAGTTAACATGCCCAAAAGAGAACTCATTATTTTTCCTCCCCAAACCCACCCTTCAAATTTCTACATCATTTTTGAGGGCAGCACCATTCTTCTAGTTACTCAGATTTGCAACCACATCGTTGGCCTGGACTAATCACTTTCACTCAGCCCTCATACACATCAAATTAATTGTCAAATCTTGCATTTCTATCTCTACAACATCTCTCATATATGTACCTTCTCTCCACTCACACAGCCATCACTCTAGTTCAGGCCCTCCTCAACCCTCATCTCGACTATTATAATAGTCTTTGAGTTGGTCTCCTGACTCAGGTCTTTCTTCTCTCCAAACTATCCCTCTACATAACTGCCAAAGTGATTTTCTTAAAGTGTACTTACCCTCTCTTCCCTGACTGCCCTACTCAATAAACTCCAGTAGTTCCATAATAACTATTCTAGGATCAAATATTAGTCATCTGGCATTTAAAGCTCCTCACAACCTTTTCAGCCTTCTTCATTACTCTCTTCCACATACTGCTATCGTCCAGCCATACTGGCCTCCCTTTTGTACTTTACACAGGACGCTTCATTTCTCATCTCTTTGCCTTTGCACTGGCTCTTCCCAATATGTGGATTGCTCTCCCTTATCTGTGTCTCTTAGCATCCCTGGTTTCCTTTAGGACTCAGATCAAAAGCCACATTTCACAATGAGGCCTTCCCAGGTTCCCCAAGCTGCTATCTTTCCCACTAGGGTTCCTTTGCTTTTACTTTTTAAGTACCTTTTTAGTTGTACAACCCTCAAGGAAATGCCATCATCATGTCTTGACATGCTCCCTTTGCCACAATGGAAAAATTAGAAAGTCAATTTTCACACTGCTTAAGACTCCTGAAATACTAATTTTGTAAACTGACTAGAATTTGCAACTGATTATTTTTAAACAAGATCAAAACAGCATTTCAAAGGCAAGGTACCTTCTTTGAGGGGGCTCCTGTGGATGGCACGTCAATTACAGAAGACGAGTTAGTGTAGTTTTGTAGATATGATCCATCTCCAGGACTTGGAGTTTCTAGTGGCAGTATCCCAAAACTGAGAAGAGGTTGAAATCAAGGTGTCAAAAAGTCATCAAGTCATACATAAAGAAGCAGTATACTTGAATTAGAAGTATACTTAAATTAGTAAAAGAAGCGAATGGTCAATTAGTCTGAGGATTTGAGGGGTAGCTTGGCAGTAATTGATGACTGTGAATTGAATTCTACCCAAGACTAAAAATATAGCATGAAAATTAAATTGTATAGCAATTGCTGACAGAAGTAGATGCTTAAAGAAATTTAGAAAGTTGCTTTCATAAAAGACACTCCACTGATGGAATCAATTTTGAAGTCATGAGATTAATTGAACTTTAGTCTGTATTTGAAAGAGCCAGTCATGACAATCTAATCAGAAGAGCTCCTGTGGCAACTGAAGCCAAGTATGTAGAAGTGCCTTCCATATGAAACCTTGTACCAACATACTCTTGGTCCCTCTGGGGAGAAGGGAATAGTGACTTGCATTTCAATGGTGTATCACAAATTACTATTATAAAAACACACACACAAACAGCCCAGCCCCATGGGTTTCAATGGATCTTCAAACACCTTTCTACTTTCTCCAGCATATTCTGGCAAATTATAATTTTCAAACTATGATTTTATTTTCCCTATTTAGCCATTTAAAAGGTGCAACATTTCAAAAGGTTCATCACTATATACTAAATATATATTTACAGGCATATACTAGAGAAACAATAAACCTGAATGCAATATCTAAGGCATAGCATTAAGAGTATTTTATCTAACATTTAATAATCCAATTAGAAAAACTGCACTTACTGTACTTAAATTACTTCATTTTCTGAAAACAGAACAAGTTGGTTGTTGATTCAACATTTGCTTCAATTTTTAGTAGCCCTCAAGTTAACTGCTGTAGTATAGTACAAAATAAGCACTATTTACCTTACCTTGGAGTTAAAGGGCTAAGAGCGCCTGGTCCTCCTAATAAACTCCGCCCAGTTTTTGGTTTATTTTGAGCCTGTTTAGACAGTATGGTAGTTCCTGTTCCAAGGGGGACAGTGTCTGGTGAAATTACAGCTGAATCAATATAAGACACTGAAGAATCTGTGTTCAAGGAGTATTTTGAATTGGAGGATTCTAAATTCAGTCTGTTTAATTCCTGAAACAGAAAATTTCTATGATAATAACGACACATGTGGTGCTTTACATGTTTTGCAAACAAGTTGGCAAAACATTATATGTTATTTCATTTGACAATAAACCTGTGAAATTCTTGATATCATTTTCATTTTACAGATGAGGAAACCAAGGCTGAGAGAAGTTGTGTAACTTGCCCAGGATCACCCACATAGCAGAGGGACTTGAAGCCAGGACTTTCTGACTCTTGGTAGAGACTCTGCACACAATAACAGGCTGTTTCTCTTGTCATCATGTCAACTAAAATGTATTAGTTTGTATCAATGATTCTAATTTGTATAACATTAAAGTTCGAAAAACTTACAATTGTATCTTGGGGTGTTTCCATCAGAACTGTCTCAGGCTGTCTGTGATATAAATTGTGATTAGATACTAGGGTTGTGCAAGTGTTGGGCAGACAGCTGCTAAAGTTTTGTAATGACGTTAATTTAAATGTTTGGTCAGGATCTGGCTTTTCACCTGTGAAGACAAAAAGACCGCCCCCCCAGCAAGGTTATAATGGTTAAAATCTTTTCAAACTTAAAACAAAAATAACTTGAATAAACCTAAGATGTACACAAGCTTAAAATTCGCTGAACACTGCAAATGATTTTGTAATTTTCTATCTTAATCCAGCTCCTCCCCCATCTTTCTCAGATGGCTCAGATTTGTCTTTCTAAAATAAAGCTGAAACCACACTACAATGAGACTATTTCTGCCTTTGTTGTTTTTCAGAGAGAATAGGATATACACAAGAGGGATAATGGTTACCTAGTTCACAGCAAGCAATTTAATCATTCCTAAAATCCCAAGGAGAGAGGATATGATGTTATAATAAAAGTACAACTACAGCACATGTCAAACACATGGCTGGAAGCAGCCCACACTCTCATGTGGCCCATATTATTGGGAAATATTTAACAAAAATAAAGAATACAATAAAACACAGATATAATTAATGTGATTTTCTAAGCCAACATGAGGCCCACAGGTCATGCTAAGTACGGTTTAGTGGCCTCTGTTTCTATTTGAGTTTGACAGCACTGATTTATAGTATGTGCTTGCCACTAGTTTTCCAGCCATCCTAAAATATTTAGGTACCTCTCCTCCCCACTTAAAGCATGAATTCGTGCTTTATCCATATAATAGTTTCAGTCTTTGACAATCTGTGAATATCTTTTATTAAAAATTAATAAGTACACATCTTACCAGTACTGTATTCCCAATACCCAATGGTAGAAATAGTATACTTAACATTAAAAAGTTCTAAATAGTAAAGATTAACAATTTAATATTTCTAACAAATTCACCACTAAAAAGTCATAGATGTTCAGATATATAAGCAGGGGTAAATCCCTAAATCAAGTCTCAACAAGCATTTAACCCCAACTGATGATCATGCTTCCAATATTGTCTCAGTAAGCCTTTGGAAAGAAAAACCTTTTCTGTAGGTAAATATTTTTCCTCTTAAAAAAAGAAAAAGAAAAAGAAAAAGCACAGGGGAAAAACAAAAAACCCACCTCTACAAACCTACCTATTTCACATAATGATTCAAAAGGGGACCAGAGGAAAGGATTTAAACTAAGGCTCTTTTGGTAACATTCTGATCCTTTGGCAAGTCGATCTGTCTTGCTGTAGAGAAAAACAAATAGTTTAAACAAGAAAGAGAACCCACAACATTTAGAATAAAGATAATTACGGAATAGAAAAAGATACACCTTATGTAAGCACAAAGGGTCCTCTTCCTCAATGCTTCCCTGAAGTGTCAATTCCCCCTACTTATCACCCTTCAACTATGACTCCAATAGGTCAGTTCAAACCAGCTGTCAGGTGGAAGCACACATACACCTAAATTAGGAGAAACTTGAATAAAATTAAATGAGCTATCCACCACCTCCCTGATATACAAAATGCTAGCTTTTCTTTCCTATCAGACACCTAACAAATTCAAGTCCTGAATGGAAATAATTCATTAAGGTACTCAAACCTTATTTTTAACTTCTGGGAAAGATGAGTGACTATCCTTAAAGTGCCTTAATTATGGCATATTTGAAAGGAATATATGTATCACCTGACTTTACTGTGACTATAAAAGCTCTTTTGTCACAAATGAAGATAACTGTCACAAAAGCTTTTGCTTAAGCAAAGGGGGCAAGAAATTCTGCTGTCCTTACAAAAAGGCCTATATCACAGACAATCTAGGACAGCAGTGGGGAACTTGTGGCCTTCAGGCCACAAGTGGCCCTCTAGGTCCTCAAGTGTGACCCTTTGACTGAATCTAAACTTCACAGAATAAATCCCCTTAATAAAATGATTTGTTCTGTAAAACTTGGACTCAGTCAAGAAGGCCGCATGTGGCCTCGAGGCTACAGGTTCCCCACCCCTGATCTAGGACATAATGATTTTTGAGATAACTTATATAAAGCATTTTACAAACTTTATGAGCTATATAAACATTAGTTATTATTACTGTCAAGATAGGGACTTAAAATGATCTAAGTATCAAAATGACTAAAAAGTTTACTTCTATAGAAGAACACTAGGATAAGTCATATTTTAGAAGGAGAGAAGAGATATCCAGGAAAACTAACATGGGAGTGATTCTTTTTTTTTTTTTTTTTTTGGTTAGGCAATGGGTTTAAGTGACTTGCCCAGGGTCACACAGCTAGTAAGTGTTATGGGTCTGAGGCCACATTTGAACTCAGGTCCTCCTGAATCCAGGGCCAGTGCTCTATCCATTGCGCCACCTAGCTGCCCCGGGAGTGATTCTTGTAAAACTCTTAAGGTTTTGTGAAACATCAGGTGGCATCCAAGCAAGAAGTTTCAAAGGAAAAATTGTAATGCTGTTAGCTGAAATGTATAACATCATAAATGGCCACAGTCCCGGAGGATGATGCCAACCACAAAGTAAACGTTTGGTGCACAGGTTATTTTTGTTAGGCACTTTATAAATGTTTGTTGAATTGGATTAATAATTGAATTAATTGTCAATATAATATCTCTTTGCAAGAAAAATTCTATAGCCCCAAAATCTTCTTTTTCAAACCTGGTAGACAGTGGAATCTATAATAAGATGTAAGATAAATGAATAAAAAAATGTATAACCAATTATGGAAAAGATAAATTTTTCTGTGGCAGGGAAATCCATGTTTTTAAAAGTCAGTCTAATATCAGTTCATAGACACACGGACAAAAAGGGAATTCACGGACATAATCCACCTAGATTTTTTTTTAAAGCTTCTCAGAGCAATATAGCAAAGATTATTTAAATCCTAACAATACAGAATTATCACAGATTCATAGGATCAAATGAAATAGAAACCAACATAGATATACAGATACAGATATAGAAGCCATTTAGTCCAACCTCCTAATTTACAGATGGGGGAAACTGAGGTTAGAGAGGAGCAGCATCCAAGAACACGGAGTGAAGAATGATATTTTCATTTATTCATTCATAATGAATGGGTTGAAGTTGGGCTAAGTATAAGAGAAGAATCTGGTAGGAAGAGAAATAACTCAAACTACAGTAAGTTGAGGGGCACTTAGGTGGCTCAGTGGATAGAGTGCCTGGCCTAAAGTCAGGAAGACTCATCTCCCTAGCTATGTAACCCTGGGCAAGTCACTTAATCCTGTTTGCCTCAGTTTCCTCATCTATAAAATGAGCTGGAGAAGGAAATGGCAAACCATTCCAGTATCTTTGCCAAGAAAACCCCAAATGGGGTCAGAAAGTCAGAAATGACTGAAACAACTGAACAACAATAAGCTGATGACATATGAATTATGACTATCAGGTATACAATAATTGTCCTGTTTAAGTGTGATGATATGAATATAAAGGTGGGATTTAAAATACTCATTATATAATGAGCCAAGAGGTGATATACAGGCAATGTAATAATTACAGTTGGCATTTAAGGTTTACAAAGAGCTTTACATACAGGATATAATTTTTTGGGGGGTTTGGAGTTAAGTGACTTGCCTAGAGTCACACAGTAGTAAGTGTTATGTGTCTGAGGCCAGATTTGAACTCGGGTCCTCCTGACTCCTGTGCCAGTGCTCTATCCACTGTACCACCTAGCTGCCCCTTCACATAGGATATAATTTGATGCTTGCAAGAACCTTACAGGCAGCTAGGTGGCACAGTAATAGAGCACCCACCCTGGAGTCAGGGGGACCTGAGTTCAAATCCGGCCTCAGACACATAACACTTACTAGCTGTGTGACCCTGGGCAAGTCACTTAATCCCATTGCCTAGCCTGCCTCCCCAAAATAAATAAATAAAAATAGACTTTTTTTTAAAAAAAAATGAGCAATGCAAAGAAATAGAAGAAAATAAGAGAATGGGAAAGACAAGAGATCTAAGTTTCTTGCAAAAATGGGCATAATAAAAGACAAAAATGGTAGGGATTTAACAGAAGCAGAAGAGGTTAAGGAGGGGTGGCAAGAACATACAAAATAACTATATAAAGAAATCTTAACAGCCCCATAACCATGATGGTGTAGCTACCGATCTATAGCCAGACATGCTGGGGAATTAAGTCAAGTGGGCCCTAGGAAGCATTGCTAACAATAAAGCTAGTGGAGGTGATATTTATGTCCCAATTCTAAAGACAGGAAATGCCTAGGAATGTTCAAATTACTGAACAATTGAATTCATCTCACACACCAGCAAGGTTATGCTTAAAACTCTGCAAGCTAGGCTTCAGCAATATGTTAAACTAGAATTACCAGAAGAACAGGCTGGTTTTTGAAGAGGCAGAGGAACTAGGGACCAAATTGCTAAGTTCCAGAAAAACATCTACTTCTGCTTCATTGACTACACTAAAGCCTTTGACTGTGTGGTTCACAACAAAACGTGTTAAGTCCTCAAAGAGATGGGAGTACCAGATCATCTTACTTGTCTCCTGAGGAACCTGGATACAGGCCAAGATGCAAGTCAGAACTGAACATGGAACAACTGAGTGGTTTAAGATTGGAAAAGGAGCACAGGGCTGTACCTTATTTAACTTAACTCATAACTTGTATGAAGAGTATATCATGTGAAACGCCAGGTTGGATGAACCAAAAGCTGAGAGACATATCAACAATTTCAGACATGCGTAACAATACCACTCTGATGGCAGAGAGTGAAGAGGATTTAAGAAGCCTCTTGATGAGGGTGAAAAGAGGAGAGTGTAAAAGCTAGCTTGAAGCTTAATAACAAAAAAATTAAGACCATAGTGATCCCATCACTACCTAGCAAATAGAGGGAGAAGAAATGGAAGCAATGTAAGATTTTACATTCTTGGGCTCAAAGATCATTGACACTGACTACAGCCATGAAATTAAAAGACACTTGCTTCTTGGAAGGAAAGTTATGGCAAATCCAAGTGACATACTAAAAAGCAGAGACATGACCTTGCTGGCAAAGATCTGTATAGTGAAAGCTATGGTTTTTCCAGTAGCAATGCATGGCTGTGAGAGTTGAACTATAAGAAAAACTGAGTGCCACAGAATCGACACTTTTGAATTACAGTGCTAGAGAAAACTTTTTGGACAGCAAAGAGGTCAAATCGATTAATACTTAAAGACATTAATTCAGGCTACTCATTGAAAGGCCAAATGCTGAAACAGAAGCTTAAATACTTTGGCTACACAACGAGAAGACAGAACTCACTGGAAAAGATCATGATGTTGGGAAAGACTGAAGGCAAAAGGAAAAGGGGACAGAAGAGGATAAGATGGACAGATAGTATCATGGAAATAACAAACATGAACTTGGAAAGACTTTGAGAGATCGTGGAGGACAGAAGGGCCTGGGTGTGCTATGATCAATGGGGTCACAAAGAGTTAGATACGACTGAACAACGACAAAAAAGGTGAGCAGGGAGGTCCAAAAGGGATAGGAGGAAAAGAGTGATGTTTGGATCTCAGATGGGAAGCTATCCTGAGCAACAGACAGGTATCAACAAGCCAATCAATTAACAAACATCTATTAAGCACCTACTGTGTATAATTGTGCTAAGTACGGGGGATATGAAGACAAAACTGAAACAGTCTCTGCCCTCAAGGAACTTACATACTAATAAGACAGTCAATATGTTTGTCAAGACAAAAGAATAAGAAAGTAGCTGCTGAAGGGCCTTTGTAGATAGGTATTAAAAGGAGTTGCTGGGCAGATTCCATTTAAATAAAAAAAAAAAAAAGGGAACTGGGGAAGTTTGGTTTCCCAGATTTAGAGAAGACAGATTAAATATGAAACTGAGAGGTTGTAAACGGAACTCAACTAGGAGCTTCCCCAAGTGTTAAGAGTTAGATGGCATGGGAAAAAATATATTGGTACCATGAAATAACCAGTTATTAAGCCAAGTCAAGTTGTACAGCAGTAAATTGTTTAGCTCAATCAATCAACAAGCATTTATTAAGAGACTACCATGTGCTGGACAAAGAGCTGGGGATGCAAATAATCTGTACTTAAGGACTGCTTCATAATATAGAAAGATATTTCTGTACTCTAAACTCAAGCCTCTCCTGATTCCAAATACAGCGTTCCTACCACTATACACTAGCAAAAGGAGGAGGAGGGCTTGAAAGGAACTAGATTACAGGTAGCACAAACCACCACCATCATCACCACCACCACCACCACCACCACCACCACTTTGATCACCATTTTCCCTCAGACCCCTGTGGGAGTAGTCCAGAATCCTGTGCCCAAGGGCCGGGGAATAGCACCACCTTGCTTCCAGCCTGTCCATAAAGCTGTCGAGGGAAGCAGCCACAGCTACTGCATACATAGAAAAAGAAAAGTTCTCACCACCAAATTCCTTGCTACTGTTACATGGTTTAAAGTCAGGGATATGGTTTTATCAATAGAACTGATACTAAAGATGCAGCATCCTAAGGACCACTGGTTCTTTCCATACTCCCTACAATCAATCCTCGTGTACGCACTGTCTCCACCTATTAGGAGATGAGCTCCCTGACTATCTTGCTTTTTCTATTTGTATCCGCAGCACTTAACACGGTACTTTGAACATAGTAAATGCTTAATAAGTGCTTTTTCGTTCATTCCTTCCAAGCCTCTGATGATGGTGGAAGTTATCTGAAGGTGATAGTTCAGAAAGGAATCTTTAAGATTCATTCTGACTATTCCCTAACATTAATGTGTTCTGGCAATTCTCCACATCACATTCTCCTCTCCACCCCATCCTCCACCCCCACACATAACCCTCCCCTAAAAAGAATCAACCAAATGCTGGGCATTATCAGAAATTATACTAGAATACATATTGCCCCCATGTACAAAACTGTGGTAGGTATGCACCTAGAATACTATGTGGAGTTTTACTGTAAATAGATATGTGACATCTAAGATAAACATTTCTAGGTAGAACTGCCCTACTTTGGGAATTCAATTCTACTTCCATCCACCACATATATTAAAATAAGTAATAAGATACTCTAGAGGGAAGAAGGAAGCTATTTTGTTCTCTCTCTACATGTGTCAGGGATGCTTAACTGTACAAACCCATCTATCATGCTCCCAGACCATTGCCACCTCGAACTCTCAAAGCACTAAAGAATTGCCTATTTTTCCTTGAGATGTAACAATGGGGGCATGTGAGATAACAAGCTCTCAAAGACCTCTGTTAATTCGAGCATGTCGCACTTCTCCTCTGTTACTACATCTCTTCAACACCCACCACTACCAGCTATTCTCCAATTCTTCATCAGTCTTTTGTTCCCCGCTCTAGAACAGGAAAGAAATCTCAACTCCCTCCCAGAAATGACACAACTATTTGGAGCCTAACATGCCCTAATCTTCCATAGATGATCATAACTGATGAAATGCCATAGTTTTCATCCTTGAAAAAGCAAATCTCTAGTTTTAAAATTTATGACTTCCAGGTCTCTGCCATAACATCTGTCCACAATAACTGCCATTATATTTGCCAGTTACTTGAAGAGACCTATAAATCCACCAGCCAGTTAGTCAACAAACACGTAGTAAGGCCTTACTTTGTGCCCAGCACTGTCCTAAAAACTGGTAATATAAAAATATGTACAGAGTACACAGAAGATAATCTGAAAGGTGAAGGCACTAGAATATGGGGGGACAAGGAAAGGCTTCTTGAAGAAAGTGGGGTGGATGTGAGCTGAGTCTTGAAGGAAGTTGAGGTGCAAGCAGGGAAGGAGAGTGTGCCAGACATGAAGGATAGTCAATGCAAAGGCAGAGAGATGGGAGATGAAGTGTGATGTTTGAGGAACCAGTAGGCCAATATAGCTAGACTGTTGAGTGTGTGGAGGGGAATGAAGAATAAGAAGACTGGCAAGGTAGGAGGGGGATAGGTTGTGAGAAGCTTTAAATGCAACAAAGGACGTTGCATTTGATCCTGGAGGTAATAGGAGCCACTGGAAGTTACCGAGAGAGAGAGAGAGTGTGTGTGTGTGTGTGTGTGTGTCCACCTGATCTGATCTACTCTGGGAAAATCACTTTGGCAGATTCATAAAGGTTGATTACGATAAGTAAATACACAAGGCAAGGGGACCAAATTAGGCTACTATGATATTCAGCTACTACCTAGGGCAGCTGGGTGGCAACAGTGGATATCATGCTGAGCCTGGAGTCAGCCTAAGTTCAAATCTGACCTCAAATACTTACTAGCTATGCAACCCTCAGTTTCCTCATCCGTAAAAGGGGCATCTACTTTCTAAGGTTGTTGTGAGGATCAAATGAGATATTAATTGTAAAGTTCTTACTCTAGCACTTATCACATAGTAAGTACTACCTAAATGTCAGCTGTTATTATTATTATATTACTATTATACTCTAAAAGTGATGAGGGCCTGAACTAGAGTGTTGCTGTGTCAATGGAGAGTAGAAGAGATAATACAAGAGAGATTGCTAGCAAAAAATCGACAAGACTTGTCAACAGACTGGATGTGAGGAAGGAGTCGAGGATGATGTCAAGATTTTGAGTTTAGGTGAATGACAACTTCCTTGATAGTAATAAGGAAATTACTGATGGAAAACAAGTGGTGGAGGTCTTTTCCTGGGGTGGTCTGTGGAAGCCAGATAGCCGTATTTCCAAGAATTTCTAAAATTTTAAGAGTGCTTACCCTTTTCTCCCCTCCTTCCTATCCTAGCACTCCCCTCCCCTTTCTTTTTTCTGGAATTATGATCAAATTAATTTTACCCTTGTTTCTGGATGGGATATGTCACTCTAGCCCCTAAGGCTCCATTCTGCAACTTTCACTAACTTTCAGGACCAAAATGCTCTTAAATGGTTACCATATCTATCTATCTATCTGTCTGTGTCTGTCTCTCTCTGTATATATATATCTGTCTGTCTGTCTCTGTTTATACACACACAGATACACACGCACACACACACATATAGTCTACTTTTATTAGAACATAAGCTCTTTGAGGCAGGGATTGGCTTTGATTTTATATTTGTATCCCTGCTGCTTAGCATAGTACTTGACACAGTGTAATCATTAATAAATCTTTTTTCATTCATTCACTAATTCATTCATGATAATGTATGGGAAGGAAAGAGATAAGGAACAGACAGGTCAGTGATAGCATAATTTTGGTGATTATTATCTGATTTGCCTATAATTAACTAAAAATTCTTAGGTGAGATAATGCATCAGCCAAGGGAATAAGAAAAGCTTCCCAAATGGTAGATATATTAATACCAAAGTGACTTTTTTTTTAAGGCAATTCGGGTTAAGTGACTCGCCCAGGGTCCCACAGCTAGTAAGTATCAAGTGATTAATCTGAGGCTGGATTTGAACTCATTCCTCCTGACTTCAGGGCCCGTACTCTATCCACTGCGCCATCTAGCTGCCCCTACCAAACTAATTTATAAGAGCCAAAAGGATTTATAAGAGCCAAAAGTTTCTCCAGAC
>NW_020954579.1:10288722-10392190 GCF_900497805.2 Vombatus ursinus
ACACTTCCATAGTAGTCATGTTGTAAAAAACTAAGTATATTTCCCTTCATCCTATCCTACCCCCAATTTATTCTACTCTCTCTTTTGACCCTGTCCCTCCTTAGAAGTGTTTGCTTCTGATTATCCCCTCCCCCAATCTGCCCTCCCCTCTATCAACCCCCTGCTCTCTTGTCCCCTTCCCCCTTTATTTTCCTGTAGGGTAAGATAGATTTCCATACCCCATTGTGTATGTTATTCTTTCCTTAAGCCAAATCCTATGAGAATGAGATTCACTCATTCCCTCTCACCTTCCCCCATTTCCCCTCCACTGTAAAAGTATTTTCTTGTCTGTTTTATGTGAGATATTTTACCTCATTCTACTTCTCCCTTTCTCCTTCTCCCAGTACAATCCTCTCTCACCCCTTCATTTTCAACTCACCCTGTGCCCTCTATCTATCTATTTATACATACATATATAATTTTTTTCCCTCCCACTACCCTAATACTGAAAAAGGACTCATGAGTTACAAATATCATCTTTCCCTGCAGGAATGTAAACAGTTCAACCTTAATAAGTCTCTTATGATTTCTCTTTCCTGTTTACCTCTTCCATGTTTTACCTGAGTCTTGTATTTGAAGGTCAAATTTTATATTCAGCTCTGGTCTTTTCCATAGGAATGCTTGAAAGTTCCCTATTTCATTGAACAACCATTTTTTACCCTGAAGGATTATACTCAGTTTTGCTGGATAGGTGATTCTAGGTTGTAGTACTAACTCCTTTGCCCTCCGGAATATCATACTCTGTGCCCTCCGGACCCTTAATGTAGAAGCTGCTAAATCTTGTGTAATCCTGATTGTGTTTCCACAGTACTTGAATTGTTTCCTTCTGGCTGCTTGCAATATCTTCTCCTTGACCTGGGAATTCTGGAATTTGGCTACAACATTCCTAGGAGTTTTCCTTTGGGGATCTCTTTCAGGAGGTGATCAGTGGATTCTTTCCATTTCTATTTTGCCCTCTGGTTCTAAAATATCAGGGCAGTTTTCCTTGATAATTTCTTGAAAGATGATGTCTAGGCTCTTTTTTTGATCATGGCTTTCAGATAGTCCAATAATTTTTAAGTTCTCTCTCCTGGATCTATTTTCCAGGTCAGTTGTTTTTCCAGTGAGATATTTCACATTCTCTTCTATTTTTTCATTCCTTTGGATTAGTGTTACAGTGCTTTGATTTCTCATATTGCCCCTAGTTTCCAATTTCTCAATTCTAATTTTTAAGGAAATATTTTCTTCAGTAAGCTTTTGGATTTCCTTTTCCATTTGGCCAATTTTACTTTTTAGGGCATTCTTCTCCTCATTGGCTTTTTGGACCTCTTTTGCCATTTGGGTTAGGCTATTTTTAAGGTGTTATTTTCTTCAGGTTTTTTTTTGGGTCTCCTTTAACATCACCCTCAGTTTTTCCTCTACTTCTCTTACTTGCTTCTCAAAATCCTTTTTGAGCTCTTCCATGACCTGGGACCAATTCATATTTTTCTTGGAGGCTTTGGATGTAGGAGCTTTGGCTTCGTTGTCTTCTTCTGGTTGTATGTTTTGATCTTCTTTGTCATCAAAATAAGATAATATAGTCTGACTCTTTTTGCGCTGCTTGCTCATGATCTCAGTCAATTACTTGAGTTATAGACTCTTTGTTAAGGTAGGAGTCTGTTTCCAGTGTGGAGAATGTACTGTCCCAAGCTTCAGGGGTTTTTTGCAGCTGTTTTCAGAGATACTTCTAGGGACCTGTAAATTTTCAGTTCTTCCAAGGTGGTATGATCAAGGGTGAGGTGTTTACTCCTTTTCTGGCCTGTGCTCTGGTCTATGGGCACTCTTTTCTGTCTTGGAACTGTGAGGAGGGTTTCCTCTCCACAGCCACCACAAGCTCCATCATGCCAGCGTTTCTCCTTGCCCCAGGACGGCCACCCAGAGCTGTGACCCAGATCCAAGCACAGGCAAAGCAAGAGAATCCTGCACCAGCAGAGAGATCCCCGCAATCCCCCTCTGATCAGCCACTCGATTCTCCCTCAGTCTGTGGGCCGGAAGCTCAGGAAGCGGCCGCTGTCCCAAGGAATGGGGCTGGGATCCTGCGCTCCTCTCTCACCACCGCAGTGACAGACTTTTCCCACTGACCTCTAAGTTGTCTTTGGCGTTCGTGGATTGAGAAGTCTGAAAATTGCCGGAGCTGACCACGATTCAGTCCTCTGAGGCCTGCTCCAGCTTCACTGAGTCCTGTGCACCCACGCTACACTGCGCTCCTCTCCCAGCCTGGCGCGACATACCTTTCTGATCAACCATCCAGGCTCTCTTTGGCTGGAAATTTGTTTCGCTCTGTCTTTTTGTGGGTTCCACTGCTTTAGAATTTGTTTAGAGCCATTTTTTATAGGTATTTGGAGGGGTTTGGGGGAGAGCTCAAGCAAGTCACTGCTTTAACTCTGCCATCTTGGCTCCTCCCTCCGTGGCTTTATTTTAATACATGAAACTAAGCTAAGCACCCTACCATCCACTCCAGAACTCTTTAATTTTTATGAACCCCGATTAGCCCAACAAAATATTTAATGAGATTTAAAATATATCAACCAATATTTCCATAATGATTCCTCCTCAAATTAAGCTCTACCACCTTCCAATAATTACATACTCCTAGATATTACTCACACCTTCAAAGACTTAAGAGTACCTAAATACCTTCGTGACCTTTGGCAGTGACTAAGGATATGTGATGTGGTTCCCTGTTTTCTTTGAAGAACTGTGGTGGATAAGTAAGTCACATCCCTCTCCTCCTTTCAATCTCAACCTTTTAAGAACGTATGTGACTGCCTGTTTTTTAGTCAATTTCTCTAAACAGTATGTATGGTAAGACAGCAAGTAAGCCTTCATCTTGGCAGATGAAGAGTCCACGAGTCCAGTCCAATTTGTTATAATTACTTTTTAAAAATCACTATACCTTTTTTGTTTTTAAAACATTCTATACCAGAGTGTGGAGTCAAAATGGTGGATTACTGGCAACCCAAATGAACTCTTTCAACATTCCCCTCTAAATAACTTCAAAATAACACCTCAAATCAGATTTTGGCACAGCAGAGTCAACAAAAGGTCAAGGTGAGCTATTTTTCCAGCCAAAGAAAACTTAGGGAGTTGGCAGGAGTTTGTGACACTGGAGTGGAAGCCTGTCTGGAGCCCACACACACTTTGGCAACAATAGCAGCCACAGGAGTTTTAGGAGCTCCAAGCCCAGAGACCGATAAGGGGGTCAGACAACTGGTCCAAAAGAGATTACAGGGGAACCACTGCTGGCACTGAGTATAGCTGGTACTTACTGGTAACTTTATTGCCCATTTGCAATTCTGGGTTGCCTTGGAATTGCAAGCTGGGCAGGGTCAGTCACAAGGGAACAGGTGGCTTGGTTGCAGTTCCAAGTCAAAGAGAGTGCTAGCACTTGTGGATTCAGGGGACCAGGGACCCTTCCTAGGTAAAGATTAGAGTACACACCAGGACAGCAGTGACCATACCTCTCCCAAGACCACATTACCTCAAAAAAAAAAAAGTGCTATTTGGATCCAAGCCAAATAAGAATTTCTAGAAGAGTTAAAGAAAGATATGAGTAGTAGAGGAAAATTTGGGAAAAGAAATGAGAGTGATGCAAGAAAATTATGAAAAGAGAATTATAAAAATTCACTGAAGAAAAGAACTCCTTAAAAAGCAGAATTGTTGATAAAGGTCTCCTATCAAGTATATAAAGAACTTTGTCAAATCTATAAGAATAGAAGTCATTCCCTAATTGATAAATCACCAAAAGATATGAACAGGAAGTTTTCTGATAAAGAAACCAAACAATTTAAACTCATATAAAATGCTTTAAATCATTATTGATCAGAGAAATTCAAATTAAAATAATCTTGAGATGTCATTTTACACTTATCAGATTGGCTAAAATGACAGAAGGGGGAAACAACAAATGTTGGAGGGGATGTGGAAAAATTGGGACTAACTGTGAACTTCTCCAATCATTTTGGAAAGCAATCTGGAATTATGGCCAAAGAGTGATATAATACTACTGTGCTATAAGAAATGATAAGCCTGATGATTTTTAGAAGAAAACATGGATAGATTTGCATGAAATAAAGAAGAACAAAATAAGCAGAACCAAGACAACATTGTATATAATAAAAAAAATGATAAATGGTCAAAGGATATGAACAGGCAGTTTTCAGATGAAATAATCAAAGCTATCTATAATCACACAGAAATAAATATTTTAAATCACTATTAATTAGAGAAATGCAAATTAAAACAACTCTGAGGTACCATCTCGCACCTATCAGATTGGCTAATATTACAGAAAAGGAAAATGATAAATGTTAGAGGGGATGTGGAAAAATTGGGACACTAATGTACTGGTGATGGAGTTGTAAACTGACCCAACCATTCTGGAGAACAATTTGGAACTATGCCCAAAGGGCTATAAAACTGTGCATACCCTTTGATCCAGCAATACCACTAGTAGGTCTGCATCTCAAAGAAATTTTTAAAAAGGGGAGAGAAGAAAGACCTACATGTACAAAAATATTTATAGCACCTCTTTTTTTGGTGGCAGAGAACTATTTTTCTATCAAAAAAATCAAGAGGGTGTTCATTTTTGTTTGTTTGTTTGTTTTTTGTTATTTTAGGGAATTGGGGTTAAGTGACTTGCCCAGGGTCACACAGTTAGTAAGTGTCAAATGTTTGGTCTGAGGCTGGATTTGAACTCAGGTCCTCCGGACTTCAGGACCATTGCTCTATCCACTGCGCCACCTAGCTGCCCTGGATGTTCATTTTTAAAAGAAAAAAAGAAATGATGAGCAGGATGGTTTCAGAAAAACCTGGATAGACTTACATGAACTGATGCAAAGTGAAGTGAGCAGAACCAGGAAAATACTGTACACAGTAAGAACAATATTGTACAATGATCAACTGTGAATGACTTAGCTGGTCTGATTAATACAATGATCAAATACAAATTTGAATACAAATGCAAAAGACTTATGATGAAAAATGCTATCCACCTCCAAAGAACTGATAGAGTCTGAATGCAGATCAAAGCATACTTTTTTTACCTTCTTTATTTTTCTTATTTGTTTACTTTTTGAGGGGTCCTGTGTTTTATTTTGCAACAAAGTTAATATGCAAATATGTTGTGCATAACTTCACATGTATAATCTATATCAAACTGCTTACCTTCTTAAGGAGAGGGGAAGGGAGGGAGGGAAAGAATTTGAAACTCAAAATTTTAAATAAATGAATGTTAAAACTTTTTTAAATGTAATTGAGAAATATTTAATGAAATAAAAAATATGTTGGAGGGAAAAGGGAAAAAATTCTAGACCAACTGAGGTCAATTTTCCTTATAAAAAATAACAAAGAAGAAGTATGGGGTAGCAGATAGCTAAGCTGTTTCCATTAGGAAAAAACTGGGTTTCAAGTCCCACCTCTAATGCATAATGGCTCTGAAACCCTAGGCAAGTCATTTCACTTCTCAGTGACAGAAGGAAGGAAGGATGGGAGGAAGGAAGAAAGAGAAGAAGGAAGGGAGAAAGGAAGGGAGGGAAGAAGAGAAGTAGGATAAAAAGGAGGAAGGGAGAGAATGAGGAGGGAGAGAGGAAGGGAAGGAACAAGAAGGGAAGGGAGAAAGAGAGAAGAGAAGGAAGGAAGAAGAAAGAAAAAGACTTCTCCAGAATGCCAGCAAAGTCTGAATCAAAACTACTTTCCATAGAGTAAGGAGCTATTTAAACTTAAAGAAAAGCTTCAGTTTTTACTCTCACCTTTTTCTTCCCTTTCAAAGACTTACATTTTGGTATTCTTACCCCCAAGGTGAGGGAAAGGCATAATGCACACTCTAGAAATTGCAAAAAGGGACAACTCAAGAGTGAGACATAGAAACCAATACCTCCTCTACATTTATATATCCAAAAAGCCTGAGAACCAGATGATCATAGCAACAGATGGGTGAATGCTATTTGATAAAAATAAATTAAATCAGTACCACCTTTTAGACCTGTAAGAACTCATGGGTTGCAAACAATTAGTTTAATTGGTAGTATACAGAATAAGTTAGATAACTTGGGTAGAACTGTCATTTTTATTATAAACAATCAAAGATTTCTAACAGTTGAAATAATTTTCACTTACCAATATACATGTCCCAACAACGAAAGTGTGAAGCAAGCTGAATCACCAAACTCTGTAACAATATCATCATGGCTTTTCTGCTTATTTAAAACTCCACCAGATAAGATCTGTTCCCCCTCAGCAAGCCTTAAAATAAAACACAAATTTAGGCAAAAAATAATAAATTACTGTATATAAACATATCTTCTATTACCAACTCTACTAGAGATAGAAACAGATAAGGCAATGGTCTGTCAGAAAGACACCAACCAACACTCATTTGACTCTATCCTTAAGTAGGACAGCTCTTCTGGGCATTTAGGGAAAAAAAGACAGATATCTTTTTTCAAATAATTTTTTTTGGATACCTTTTGTTTTTATATCACCAAAGTTTCTCGCAGCATGACTCTTTCTTCCACTCCCAGAGAGCCATCTCATATAACAAAGAATATTTTTTAAAGAAAAGAAAAAGGCGAAAACTTAGCAAAACCAATCAATACACTGAAAAAGTTTGAAAGTTTGTGCAATATGTCACACTTGTGAACCTCTAATCTTTGCAAAGGTGTGGGGTGAAGATATCTTGTCACATCTCTTCTTTGGGACCAGGCTTGTTCTTTGTAGTTTAATGACATTCACTTTCATTTTGTAATGGTTGTTCATTGACATTATTGTAGTCACTGTGTACATTATTTTCTTAGCTCTGCTTACTTCACTCTACATAATTTCATGTAAGTCTTTCCATTTATTTATAATTTCTTAGAACACTGCAACATTCCATTATACCACATTTGGTCTAGCCATTCCCCAGTTGTTTGGTATTTCTTTGTTACCACAAAAAGTGTTGAGATGAATATTTTTGTGTAGATAGGAACTTTATAAAGCCAGGTATTTTTCAATTTTAGGGCTAGGGGAGCATATTCTTTTTTAAATTTCAATTTTGCCCTTGAATAAAAAACAAGTCAAATTAATAATAGAATGTTAGACTCCTGGAGGAGGTGGAGACTTGTCCCAGCTTGCTGCACATCTAGAAAGTGACAGAGCCAGGATTTGAACTTAAGTCACCTGATTTTAAGGCTAAAAAACTAAATGTAATTTCTTGACATTAAGCAAGTAGTAATCAGCCATTTACTTGTTAATATTTCTTTGAAAACATGATTCATTCCTACATCTAAAATTATAGAAATCATAAACTTAGCAAAGCACAGAGACCGTCAAGTCCAACCTTTTTATTTATAAATGAAGAAACTGAGTCCAGATAGATGAAGTGACTTATCCAAAGTCATACAGTGAGTTAGTTCCAGAACCAAGACTAAAACCAAGGTCTGATTTCTAGCTCTGACTTCCCTATTAAGTACTACCTAGCAATCTCTTAAAGTAGTGGTGAATGAGAAAATAGGATTATGATTCCAATATAGGTTTGTTTACAAAAGGAAATTAGGGTTCATAAAGGTTTATATTTTAAATTTACTTTTGAAAATAAATTTCCATCATGAAAAATATTTCTAATTACTAACATCTATTTTTGACTAATCCACTTAACCCATAACTATGAATATATAAACATTTAAAACTATAACTATCCTAACCTAAAGGATGGCAATCTATTGTTATTTTATATAAGATTAATTTCTTGTGCATTTGAATTGATTTGAATATAAATTAAGAATGTCCAATCTGGGACTTTTGCCTATAGAGTCAATGAGCAAAATATATGCATAGATAGGTTTTTAGAATTTAATTTCTTGATGCTTTTTTGGAGTGTTAAATAACTCATTGAGAAACTTTTGAGTGAAATATCACTATACTGTAGGAAATGATAATATGAAGAATTCAGTGAAGCATGAGAAGACTGATATGATTGATATACAGTGAAGTAAGAACAGGAAAAAAAATACAAAATTATTACAACAACGTAAATGGAAATTACAAAAAAAGAGAAAATGCACGATGTATAATAATAACGACCAAGCTTGGCACTGGAGAAGAGATGAGAAAATGTACCTGCTTTGCAGAGGTGGGGAACTATGGACATTCCACAGGCTGTTTAGATTCAGCTAATGTATTGGCAAGTTCTGCTAAACTTTTTTTCTGTTCTTTTTTAATCTTCATTACAAATTAGGGTGGATAGAAGGGAGTGAGAGGGATAATTGGAAATGAAGATAATGTAAAAACAAGATAACAAATGAATTCTTAAAAAAACTTCAGGAATTTTCTAGATCCTTTCAGCTTTCTTTTTTTAAGTCATTAATTTAGTCTATGTACAAATAAATGCTTGGGTACTTATCAGCATGTATTTCTTAGGAGGTCTATTAATAAACCCTTACTGAATCTTCAAAATAATTTAATAGAACTTACACTCTTGGCTATCTCCACACATAGAATGGATGGTCTCAAGTCACAAGTACTACAGTTGGATAAATTAGTTAAAAATGTACAGGAGCATTAAGAATTATCATACCACTTGCTTTACTTGACAGGAATTCAAAAAAAGGGGAATTTGCAGGGAATTGTCTCCTATCTACCCTCCCCTAGTCACAGAGAATGGCTGGGAATACATAATATTTTTTAGTCCCAAAGAGGCACCCACTCTGGATGTGCAGGAAGATGCTTATTTCCAGGTCTATTCCATTAAGTCCATATCTGCAAGCAAAGGTAATATCACTTGTGGCATCCAATCTCAAGAGTCAGTGAGAATTTGTTAATTATCGGTTAGATTCCAATAATTGTTGTTGTGATATTACCTTTGCATTACAATAAAAACACTCCAATTACCTCAATAATTATTCAAATACAACAAAGTTTTAATACAAAATGATTTGGACAGTAATATTGAATTTAGAACAAGAGGACCTGACAAGTAACAGTGTTTTGTCTAAATACACAGCATTAATAAAGGAAAATTAGCTAACTAACTTACTTGCTGAGGTCGACGCAACATTTTGCAAGTAGATATTTACACTGTGGGGTAGTACAACTGTGTCCCTTCAAGAGTCTGTATGCTTTATATGCCTTTCCTGAGCGATAATAACAGGTTGCCAGTAAAAACAATGCTTCTTCTGAGTGTACTGAAGGGAAAAAATTCAAAAAATGGTTATCATTTTGTCCTCAATAACAAGCAACTGCAAGAAACAAGATTCCATTTGACAGTAACTAAGAGAGTGCTCACTAGTAACTAAAAACAAAGGAAAATTAAGCAATTATTTAATACAAAAACAATTCAGAAATTTCAATGAGGATAAAACAACCTATAATTGAACAACACAGTAATTACTTTTCAGAAGGCTAGAACAAAAACACAAATCCAACTGTATCATACTTCTAATCAAAAATCTTTAATGGCACAAGAGCTAAAATCTCAAAAGAAAGAATGAAAAAAGTAGGAATGAAAGGGAAATGACCCTTCCAGGTTTCAAACTATATTATGAAGCAGAAATTATCAAAGCTACTTGGTAATAATTAAAAATAAAAAAATGGATCAGTGAAAAAGACAAATAAGTAACAATCAGAAACAACTGAACACAGTAGTCCAAGGCTAGTTAAGCCTAATACTTTCTGGAAAGTAGTATCTATTCAACAATAACTAATGGAAAAACTGTAAAGCAATTTGACTACAATAAAAGTTTAGACTAGTATCTTGTACTGTACATCTTAGTAAGTTCCAGGTAAATATGCTATCTAGCTAAAATAGGTAACATTATGCACAAATTGGAGAAAAATAAAAAATGCCTTTCACAGCTATGGGAAGGGGGAAAATTCTTAACCAAACAAGAGAAAGAAATGATTATTAAAAAAAAAAGTCATTTCCCCAAGGATATGAATAGTTCTAAAAAGAGGTCATTATCAATGATCACATGAAAACAAGAATAAATATATCTCACTTCTTTTGTTGTAGAGGTGAGAGACTATGAGCATGTAATATGGCATATCCTTTCAGATACCAGCCGGTCAACAAGAAATTATTAAGTACCTACTGTGGGCCAAGTATTGTGGTTTTGGTTAACTTTTTTGTCATAAGGAAAAGCTCTGGGTGGTGAGAGGCATATCTTGAAACAGCTGTGATGTTAAAAGGTATCAATAAAATTAAAATAATTAAAAATAATCCTTTAAAAAATGGAAGACTTGAATAACTGGAAGAATATTCATTGTTTATCCACATCAATATAATAAGAAAATTAAAATCACAAATTAATTTACAGAATTAATGCCACATCAAGTTACCAACACTTTTTAGGACAAAATTCATTTGGAGAAACAAAAGGTCTAGCATGTCAAGAGAAATAAAAAGATGGGGGCATAATTTTATTTAACTGAAATTGTATATTTTATCATTTATGATCATCTCTACATCTTGTTTTGTTAAGATCTTTTCCACTAGTCATAGTTGCGAAAGATAATTTTTACATTCTCCTCTAACTTTTTAAATGATATGACCTTTTACTTTTAGGTTATATATCCATTTAGAATTTATTTTGGTACATGGTATAAATGATTTTTAACTCTTTGCTGTTGTTCAGTCAATCAGTAGTGCCTGACTCTTTGAGACCCTGTAGACCAACTGTCCATGGGGTTTTCTTGGCAAAGATAACGAAGTAGTCTGCCATTTCCTTCGTCAGTAATTGTAGCAGATCTTTTCGTCAGGCAATCAGAGGTTGTGACTTGCCCAGGACTGCACTGCTAGGAAGTGTGGATTTGAATTCTAGTCTTCCTGACTCCAGGCCCAGTGTTCTATCCACTGAGCTACCAGCTGTTTCATTAACTTTAGGCTCTGCCAAATTGTTTTCCAGTTTTCTCAGAAGTTTTTCTCAAAAAGAAATAGAGTTCTGGAAATGCTATTATGAAGCATATTCATTAAAATTATTTATTACATTAAAAAAGAAAAGTAGCTTAGTAGAACTGACTAGACAAGCATGATCCAGAAGCAATCAAACACAGTAGCCCAGAAAATTACTAGAGGGAGGGCTTCTTATTTAACAAGACTAGTTGAAAAAACTGGAAAGCATTTGAACAGAAAGTAAGTTTAGACCATCACATACATATACCACAACAGTGTATGAATGTCACAATGTGAAATAAAGCTGTAAAGGAAGAGAAAGAGTGCATGGAATGAAAAGAAAGCCCAGGAAAAGAACCTTAAGTGACCCTCCTTCTTGGGGATGGGGCAGGAGAGAAAGAGGGGGAGGAAAAAGAATCAATTAGCCAAAAAGACCAAAAGGAGCAGTCAAGTAGGAAGGGAACTGAGAAACATTCTTTAAGCTCTTACCATGAGAGGGACACTGGAGATAAAGACAAAAGCAACAGTTACTACTTTCAAGAAGCTTATATTCTAATTAGATAATAGATGAATATACACAGAATACATATAAAATGAAGGCAAGGTAGTTTGGGAAAGGGGGGGTAGTAGCAACTGGGGGGGCCCAGAAAAAATTTTATGAAGAAGGTGGTGCCTGGTCTGAATCTTTAAGGAAACCAAGCATTCCAAAGTGTAGAGGGGAGGAAGGAATGCATTACGGGCACAGAGGATAGTCGGTGCAAAGGAGAGGAGATGAAGTGGTATGCTTATGGTACAGTCAGTAGGCACAAAGAGAAAGGTCACTTCTTCCTCAGAGACTGGAGCAAAGGACAAAAGGAATATAAAGATACAAGAATTTTCAAGTATAGAATAGGGGGGTAGGGGGGAGTTCAAGAAACAGGAATTACTGTCATTTGTTCCTAAAGAGAAACGCAAAAAACCATACAGGAGGCTTGAGAAAAGAAGAGGAAACCTGAAAGAGCTACTGTGGCCAGGACAATAGAGACTCAACTGAGGAAGAAAAAAAAAGGATTGCCATGTACTAGCAGTAACATCTCAGCTAAATTGGATTAACATGAATCTGGGGTGGATATAATTGGCACAGATGCATGAATTCCTTAACTGTTCAGCACCAAAGAAATAGGAACAGAGAAGGCAGGTATTGGGGGTGATATAGGGTTGAGATCTAGGGTTGTTTTTGTTCAGTTGTTCAGCTGTGTCTGACTCTGTGACCCTGTAGATCATATACTTTCCAAAGAGTTTTCTTAGCAAGGATATTGTAATGGTTTGCCATTTCCTTCTCCAGTGGATTAAAGCAAACAGAGGTTAAGCGACCTGCCCAGGGTCATATAGCTAGTTAAGTGTCTAAGGCCAGATTTGAACTCAGGTCTTCCTGACTCCAGGCCTGGCACTCTAAACACTGAGACACCAAGCTATTCCTGGAATCTAGAGTAAAAGAGAGTTAATAAGAGAATGTAGGTACAATGAAAATGAGAAGACAGAAGATATGGCTCTAGAGGCATAGTGCTGTGGTGGATATGGATGAGACCTAAGAGGGGAAAATGATTTTTGCCTTAGTAGGTAGTGACTGTGAATCACAAGGCTAAGGGTAGCAAGAGGTACAAGTTTGTTAGCCACAGGATAAAGAAAATAATCATGTCAATATGAGAATGATAGTGTTCACAGGTCATCACTCTATACATTGGGAAGCTGGGAATATAGTTGGCAGGGCATTTTGGTCTGTCCTCTGAATCAGTAGACATCTGGTGATTTTGTCCCCAATGACTGGGCTCCCACTAAGCAAAGGCTTCATTCCCAATAGAAGATACCATATTCAAGGAGTGCACTCCCAGTGCCTTAATCCTGGGAAGTATAAGCGCTCTAGTAAGGTCCCTAAGCCTCAAGATCTTGGTTGGATATAAATCTCCTCTGGGATATGCCAGAGTACCCAATTAAACTAAGGAGGAATCTTAATTCCCTTAGCTTTTCTCTCAAAAGCAGACAATTCCTGCCATCACAAAATTTGACAGTGGTAAATGGCCATCTAATAAAATCCATATACACTTGTAGTTCATCCTCTAAAACTATCTATAAAACGAAGAAAAAATAACAAAACCATTGTCTATAAATTAATCTGTAAGATTTCTGCCACAAACATTTCTTCTGATTCCCACTAGTAAAAACCAGAAGCAAATAATATTAAACAGCAAATTTAAAATGAACGGGTCACATACCTTCGGCATACAGTCTTTCTGCAAGGAAAACTGCATCTCGGAAAGCATAGTGGTTTAGTGCTTGCCATATAGCAGCCTGCAGAGAGAAAGAAAAAACGAAGACCTCTGAGTTCTTGAATGGTTCGTGTATATTTCAAAGAGCTTATTTATTTCCACAGTACCTACATCTAACAGAGTAGTTAAAGGTTGAATTGAAAATGTCAAATTAGCACCCACAATTCAAGCAATAGTAATATTTGGCTGCCTGTCAAAATTGATGCCTTGACTAAAATTGTTTTGAGAACTTGGGTCATTTTAAAGTGTTGATTAATGTGGGGATAAGCTTAGCACCAGTGCTATCAGTAAGCATTTGCATTTTAGCAACAAAACTTTCCCATTAAAGATTAAAAACTACAAACAAGGCAACTCCTCAATTCTGGTTCCCCAAAGTCACTCGTTTGACTCAGTTGTTTATCAAGTCTAACTTTATTAAGCACAAAAAATGCTCAACTCCACACTCTTTCAAACCAATTCAGATCTGGAAGAAAGTTGAGAAGGAAGAAGTCCGCTAAACAAATAAGCCCAGTGAGAAGGTTCCAATTTCATTGTTATTCTACCTCCTTACTTTCTCCAAACTCAACCAGTACCTACAACAACAAACCAAACACCTGTGATGAAACTCAACAGAGTAATAATACTAAACAGAAGGCTCTACCACATTCACTACTGCCAATGCAATGCTACCACCATCCAAAAGATTAAAGGAACATTGAGAGTTACACCCATTTGTCTTTAGTCCTCTCTGGTCCTTTCCCTTCTTAGTGGCCATTCGTAAACTCATTAAGTCAGACCATTTAAAACATTTAAGCTAATTTGTGAAGAAATTTGAGTAAAAATTATATTCTGAGCAGCTAATTTATAGATACATATATTATTCACTCAATTCAGCCTGTCTCAATTTTAACACAGGGACCAGATTTTTACATTTCCCTCTGTCATCTGGCAGGTTGATTAGTTGATTAGTTTATTTCACATTATTTCACTTGGCAATCTCATCAGTGCCCATGGATTTTACTACCTTTCCTCCCCCATTCTCTCTGCTGACCTCCAATCTCACTTCTCCAACTGCCTTTCAGACATCTTGAACAGGATATAAAGTTACATTTTAAATTTAATATGTCAAAAACAGAACTCATTATTTTTCCCTCTAAACCCTCCTGCCCTCCTACCTTCCCTATTATTGTAGAGGGAAATATCATCCTCCCAGTCTCTCAGGCTAACAACACAGGAACAATCCTGGATTCATCACTATCTCTCACACTCCATATCCAAGCTGTTGCCAAGGCCTGTTGATTTCACCTTTGCAATATCTCTCCAAAACGCCCCCTTCCTTCTTATACTGCCATCAACCTAGTACAAGCCCTCATCACCTCACACGTTAACTATTACAATAGCAGGATCTGCCTGCCTCAAGTCTCTCCCCACTCCAATCCACTGCCATTTAGCTACTAAAGTGATTTTCCTAAAGTAGAGGTCTGACTATGTGATTCCTCTACTCAATAAACTCTAGTGGCTCCCTATTGCCTCCAGGAGCAAATACAAAATGCTTTTTGGTATTCAAAATCCTTCATAACCTAAACCCTTTCCTACCTTTCCAGTCTTCTTATACCTTACTCCACAGCATGTATTCTTCAATACAGTGACACTGGTCTCCTGGCTGTTCCATGAACAAGACACTGCATCTCTCAGTTCCAGGCATTTTCTCTGACTGTTCTCCATGGCTGGAATGCTCTCCTTTCTCTGCTCCTACTACTGACCTCCCTGGTTTCCTTTAAGCCCCAACTAAAATCCCACTTTCTATAGGAAGCTGATCCTAACTCCTTTTAGTTCCAGTATCTTCCTTTTGTTAATTGTTTCCTATTTACACCGTATATATCTTGCTTTGCACATATTTGTTTATATGTTGTCTCCTCCATAAGATTATGAGCTACTTGAGGGCAGAACAGTGCTTTGCCTCTTTTTTGTATGTCCAGCACTTAGCACAGTGCCAGGTACATAGCAGGTGCTTAATATTTATTGACTGATTGAATTTTATGCTAGAAAAGCTTTAATAGGTCCAATGACAGACCATATTATCTGTTATCAAAAGACTAGTCGAGCTAAGTTCAGAGAGGCCTACTATCTCACTGACAATAGGGTGATTAGCTTTTCAGATACACAAATCTTGAAGATTATCTACTAAATTGACAGTTATGAGTTATGAGTTACTTCACTGTGTATAGCACCTGGAAAGGCTGGATGAAGCCAGGCTATGAAGAGTTTTGAATAACAAACAAAAGAGTTTATACTTGATCCTAGAGGTAAAGAGGAGCCACTGGAGTTTACTGAGTGATGAGGTCAGATCTAAGCTTTAAGAAAATGACACAGACAGTTGTGTAGATGATGGATTGAAGCAGGGAGAGACCTGAGCTAGGGTGACCAAGAGATTATTGCAACAATCCAGAAAAGAGATGAGAAAACCTGAATTAAAGTGGTGGCTATGTAAGCAGACAAAAGGGGATGGAGGAAAGAGATACTATAGAGATAGAAATTATAAGATTCATTAAGTGAGGGTAAATAAAGTTTTAAGGATGACACTGATATTGCAAACTTGAGTGTCTAGAAGGATGGTGGTATCCTTCATTGAAATAGGAAAGTTTTAGAAGAGGGGAGGATTGGGAGCAGAGAAGAGTTATGTTTTGGACATCTATCTGAAATGCTTATAGAACATCTAGGTGGGACATCCAATAAGCAATTAGGACTTTAGCTCCTTCCTCTCCTTTACACCCCTATATCCAATTGATTACCATGAGTTACCACATTCTCTTGATTTTACCTTTCCAAATCTCGTGCACTCATTCCTCTGCTCCAGTTTCATTATCAGCACTCTGATTCAGTCCCTGATCACACCTCCTTTGTACTACCACAAAAGCCTCACAACCGGTATTACTATCTCCAGTCCTAATCATTTCTTACATAGCTGCCAAAACAATCTTTTTAATACATAGATTTGATGTCGCAGCTCTGCTCAAAACCCTTTCAGCAGCTCCCAAATACTTATAGAGTAAAACCTAATTCCTTAGCCTGACATTTAAGTTTTCCACAATCTGATTCTAACAAACCTTTCTAACCTCTTTTTCCTATAATACTCCCCTTTATACATTCTACCTTCCAGCCAAATTTGATCATTTGATGGTCTTGAATCTGTAATGTTGTCTCCAGTGCCTAAACCACACAACTTTCTCCATGTCTACCAGTTGTTATTCTTCCCTTTCTTCAAGAACCAGCTTGGGGGTGTCCTCTTCCAATAAGTATGTCTGTTGCCCATCTCCACTTCCAAGGCACTCCTTGCCTTGCCCTTATCACATACTTATTTGTGTACATGCTGCATCCCCAGCACTAGATTATAAATTTCTTGAGGATAGATACTGTGTTGTTTTTCATCTTTATTTTCTCAGTACAATAGGCCTTAAACACTGTAGGTACCTAATAAAACTTATGTTGCACCACTGTATTCCCAACATTCAACAGCGACTTTTATACAGTGGGCACTCCATGTCTGCCAAACTGAACAGAATCCATCTATTTCCCCTGAAAAATGTTACACCCCTTTAAGGCAGGAATCCTGTCCAATTTATCTTTGTACCTTCTGCAACAGCTTCCCTAACATACAGTAGGGGATTAATAAATGCACACTGAATCATTCTAACTTACAGGTTCTCTAAATAACCTCCACTGCATTCTACTTTCCACCCTCCTCAGCACATGGTTACCAGCTTGCATACATCCAAACTTTAGTCAATCATTAAACTAACACTTCTGAAACTTCCCTTTACCCATAAAAAGTTTATCTTTTTTTTGTAAGGAGAGAGTTCTGGGGAGAGATTCATTTCTTTAAACACTTCTGTCTTATTCTACCACATAAAGAGAAATGTAACCCTGCACTTTGCCTTAGAAGACAAATTTTCAAAGCAGTATTCAAATATTATCATTAGACATTTTTGCAACCTAATGCCCATGCAAAATTTTTAAACCTATTTATTTCTGGGAGTAGGTGACCAGAGGAGGAGGTAGTAAAAGACAAAACTAGGCCTCTAAGTACCTGTAGGGTGAGGATGAAGAATGCTGCTTGCTTAAAATGGCTCTATTGGTCTCTCAGAGTGTGCTTATAGGCTTCAGGACAAATTTTGCACATAAATGACCTGTACAGGCAATGGGAGAATATGAATCCAAACTCCCTGCTCCTACTCGCCTTCCTTGCCCCACCCATCCCCAACAATTGCCTTTTGTTCCTTAAGTAGGAATATTCAGAAACTAATCCCCTGGTAAAGTGGAAGAAACCTACTCTTATGCAACTGGAAGATTTAAAAACTATTAGACACTAAGAAGCAACTAGCCAAACCCTCTTGCCATGCAGGTCTCCCAGTCCCTATCTCTTATCTTTGAGATCTAAGAGTAAGAACTATAGTGCCAGGGAACCAGGAAAAATGTTTAAGACTTTTAAGTTACTCAGAACAGATTTTGCTAGTTATAAAATGATGGTTAAGGGAAGCTGAAATGGTATTATTCATAAAAAAATTAAAGCTGGAAAAATGGCTTTTGATCATTTAGTCCAACCCCCTCAATTTACTAATCCCAAACCATGGGCCACAATAGAAAATGCCTCACCCAAGGTCTTCCAACTACTTACTGGCAAGAGTGAAACTAGTATTCCTATCTTCTATTCTAGTCCTTTTTCCACTACATTAAACTGCCTACCTTTCAGGTATACATTATGGTTAGATAGGTTTTTTATGAGCTAGTCTAGGAACCTTAATCATAGTTTACTAGACATTGTTTTCATGAGAAAATGCATCCTGAGTTTCAACTAACAACTTACAAGCCCTAGCTAATTAGGCACTGCTTGTGACACAAAGTTTTCAAGTAAAGATACTGTCAGTTATTAATGATAATGAAAGGGAACATCAATGTGGATGCTATAAAACAGCCATTCCTTTTTTTGGTGCCACAGCATAAGTCCCAAAGATGGAGATTTAATAACAAAAATAAAAAAGCCAGGAGGGAAATTGGGCAACACTTGGCCTTTTGGCACAGTTCTTTACGAAACCAAGTCTATAGACAACTGGAAGATATGTTTCCTTTTACTATTGGCAATCACTTATTTGATAACCTGGTAAAAACTTTAGGAAAACTACACACACACACACACACACACACACACACACACACCTCTCAGTTAGTCTCCCAAATTATCAGAATTTAGGGAAACTGAATTCTTTGACTGGGTTTACCAAAGCTCAATATTCAGGTATATCAGGCTCTGTGAAGAATGGTAAATTAAGAATTAGCAGAAAAGAACTCAAGATAGGAATTGTTTCACTACAGGTGATATAAGGATTGACTCTTTTGTTAAATGACAGACTGGCCAGAGGTGAGCACAAGGCTAGGATTTAGACAGGGCACAACAGAATTGCTACATACTCCTTATCTACATTAGGCTATTATAAAGTAAGAGCCCTGCTGGGCAAGACTGCCTTTATTCCTATTTGTGGACTTCTGGGGAAAATCAAGACACTGTGTTGACTGGGTCCACTACAAATTTATGTCACATAATCTCCACTGGGCCCACACTACCACAAGACCTTCTACACTAAGTGATTCACTGCCCCATTTATCACAAAGATTTTCCCAAACCTTTTCATTCCTCTTTAGACCTTCCCATGGCTCTCTCTCCCCTTTCAACTGAGATCCTAGCCTCATTTTTCACAGCTAAGAGTTCCCTCTTATTCTCTACTCATTTCATATCACTTAGACACCTTCTACCACTCTACCTCTACTTTATCCTACTTCTTAAGCCCAGTCTCACAATGAAGAGGTGGTCCTTCTCCTTGACCAGGCTAACCCCTCTCTATGCACAAGTGATCCCATTTCATTTGTCTTTCCCAGCAGATTGCCCCCTCTATCATCCCCATCTTTCATTTATCTTCATTCTCTCTGCTGATGATTATCAGATTTACTTATCCAATCCCAACATCTCTGCTAATCTCTAGAATTGCATCTTCAACTACCTATTTGACAACTCAAACTGGATGTCCCATAGATATCCAAAACTGAACTCATTCTCTGGTTTCTTTGCTATTCCTCAAAGTACTCTATACTCTATCTCCCTACTGTATGCATTTTCCTTGGCCTGTCCTCCATGCCTGGAATTCTTTCCCTCCCCATTTCTGCCTCCTGACTTGCCTGGCTTTCAAGTCCTAGTTCAAATCCTACTTTCTTCAAGAAGCCTTTCCCCATCTCCTTTAATACTACTAGTGCCCTCCCTCTGTTGGTTAACTTCAATTTAACCTGTATATCTTATTTGTACATTTTTGTGTTGTCTCCCCCATTACACTGTGAGATCCTTGAGAAAAGGGACTGTCTTTTGCCCTTCTTTGTATTCCCAGTACATATAGAGGGCCTAGAGTAAAGTGGGAATTTAATAAATGCTTACTATCTTAAATTCAACACAATCAAAACTTAACTAATTCCCCCCCCTAAAGCTTCCCTTCTTCTTAATCTCCCTATTACTCTCAAGGGCATCAACACTGTCCCAATCATTCAGTTTTGCAATCCAGATGTCATCCTCACCTCCTCACCCCAACCTCAATAGCTAATCTGTTGCCAACCCTTTTTGATTTCACCTTTGTTAACATCTCTCCTATATACCGCCCTTCACTCTTCTTTCATTGCCACTACCCTCACCACCTCATACCTGTACTACTGCAACAGCTTTCTGGTTGGTCTCCCTCAAGTCTCTCCCCACTCCAGTCCATCCACCACTCAGCTGTCAAAATCATCTTCCTAAAGGGCAGGTCTGACCATGTCACTCTATTATTCAATAAATGATAATGAGTATTGACTTCTGAATCAAATATAAAATCCTTTGTTTGCCTTTTAAAGGTCTTCTAACCTCCTTCCTATCTTTCCAGCCTTTACTCCCTTCTACGATCCAAGAAAATGGGCTTTGCTATTCCTCACATAGGACACTCCATCTCCCTACTCTTTGTATTTTCACTGACTGTCCTCCGTGACTGGAATGTTCTTCTCTTCCTCCCTGCTTCCTGGCTTCCTTCAAGTCCCAGCTAAAACTCCACCTTCTGTGAGAAGCCTTTCTCACACTTCCTCCCTCCCCCACTCCTTAACTAGTGCCTTCACTCTGAGACTACCTGCAATTTATCCTGTATATATGATGTTTCTACATAATTGTTTATCTGTTGTCTCCTCCATTAGACTGTGAGCTCCTCGAGGCCGGGAACTATTTTTTGCTTTTCTTTGTATCTCTGGAACTTAGCACTGTGCCTGCTGAATAGGAAACACGTAATAAATCCTTGTTGACTTGATTTGACTTGCCCTTATATCCCTAGTAGCTAGTATGATGCCTTGTACACTACAGGCAATTCAAGTGTTTGTTGAACAGACAGAGAAAAGCAGTATGGTAAACTCTAAATGCAGTGACTATAGTATCAAATTAAAAAATGGAAAATGTGGTCTAACACAGGACATTCTTCTCGTAAAGACTCTTAAAAATATACTTTCTTTTCTTGGTCAGACCTATGCTTAAGAAAATTATTTTGGCAATTGTGTGAAGGATGGAGGAGAGTGGGGAAAGAATAGAAGATGGGGGTCCAATTAGGAGACTGTTGCAACAGCCCAGTCTTCAAATTAGAATCCACAAGACAGCAACTGATTGGAAAGGTGAGGGCAGATAAAGGAAAAAAGTCACGTATGTAAAGCTCCTACAGAAGAACATTCACTCAAATGGCTTGTCAATCTACTGCTTTGACTGATGAGTGAAATGTGTTAAATACCTATCTTCAGGATGAACATTCTCCTTATATTTGAACTTTTGCCTTAAATCTACCTTAACTCTTCCTCATGAACAGGAAACTGTGCTAGAAAACTAACAAGTTAGCTGTAAAATGCAGCCAGTTACTTTGACTAGGATATTTATTTTTTGCTAATCTGACTTGATAAACAACAAATACAAGAATTCCACTTACAAAGAACAGAAAAAAAGATAGATGAAACGGCAAATCTCCATTAAGTATAGCCTATTTTTTAAAGTACATACAATAAATTCAGCATAGAAATTATAATACTATCCCACTTGTCAGTGTTTTTCTCTGAACCTCTGTCTGCTCTCTCCTGTGCATACAAAAACCCAAACCGATATTCTTATTCTTTTCTTCTTTATGCATCATTATCACTATGCTTCAGCTTGGCATTCATCCAGACATCTATCCATCTATCCAAGTCATCTCATTATCTGTGTATGCCAAGAGACCTGCTCTGCTCCACCCCCAACTCAGGTACCCTTCACAATAGACCTGAGACATGAATTTCCATACCTGGGCCCTTCCTGAATCTATGCCCCAGTCCTTGAGGATGTTAATCCACTTATCTTTAGTCCTCATTCCCAAGGCCCACGCCAGTAAGTGTGCAATCTTGACCAACTAGCCCACTATAGCTAATACAAGTTGGCCCTAGATACCAAACCATGGGCTTTAGCTTCACATCCCATTCAGCTATAAGAACTCACCATTTGCCAGTTGATGCCAGTACACTTTCTCTCCTGCCTCACTCCCTTCAACCTCTACAGAAAAAACTCCCTTCCCTGGTAACTTCTTCCTATGGGTTGAGGACAGGGGCCGTATTTTTTAATCTTTGTATTCCCAGTGCTTAGCAGTGTCTAGGGAACGTAATAAGCAATTAATAAGTGTTTCTCTTCCCCCATTTATTAACTGACTCACTACCCTCTTTCCCCCTTTGTAACAAATAAGCAGAGTCAAGCAAAACAAAGCCGCATATCAACCATCTTCAAAAATGAATATCTCATTTTGTATTTCTGGTCTACCATTCTTCTGTCAAGAGATGGGAAATTATTTCATCTTTGATTCTTGGGAGTAATGGCTGGTTGTTGCACTGATCAGAGTTCTTAAATCTTTCAAAGCTGTTTTCTTTTACATTATTGTAGTCACTATAAATTATCCTCCTGGATTGATTCAATTCACTCTTGGTCAATTTTTACAAGGCTTTCTAGGTTTCTCTGAATTTGTCTTTTATCACTTCTTATAATGCAATAATATTCAAGTATACATCATAATTTGTTTAATCATTCTCCAATTGATGGGCAACCCTTAATGTCCAGGTCTTTGCTACAATAAAAGGTTCTACTATGAGTATTTATATATATATGGATCCTTTCCCTCTCTTATATCTCTTTGGGGCTTAAGTCTAGTACTGGCACCACTGGGTAAAAGACAGGCACAGTTCAATGTTTAGGGGAAAGGGGATAGTTCAAAAATTACTTTCTAGAATGGCTATATGAATCCACAGATCTTCCAACAATGCAGCAGTGTGCCTGTCCTTCCACATTCCCTCCAATAATAGTCATTTCCCTTTTTTGGGTCATCTTTGCCAAATTGTTGGGCATAAGGTAGAATTTTATAGTTGTTTTAATTTGCATTTATTTTATTAACAACATATACTTGTTGATAACTTACATTTCTTCTCTTTAGAACTGTTTTCATACTCTTTGACCATCTATCTATTGGGGAATGACTTTTGTTCTTATATATTTGAATATGTTCCCTATATATCTTGTATATCAGGCAAAATTGTTGCAAAGATTTGTTTTCCCAGCTGTTTCCCTCTTAAATTTAATTGCTTTTTTCAGATGGTAATGTGTAAAATGCACCAAGCCCTAAGACACTGTAGAACCTCCTGAAAGAGCTCTGTAACAACTCCAAGGAGTTTAGCTTATCTATTCACAGAAGAAACATCGAGTGGATGAAGAAAATTCTATTGCCCAGATCACAACATAAATTTGAACAGAAATGCTATAAAACTTTGTCCAATAGTAAGTACGTCTATCTGGGACAGATAGTACAAGTGAATAAAGAGCTGGGCCTAGAGCTAAAAGGAGACAGTCAGTAGGCTGGATTGCTTTTGGGAAACTGCCAACCTCTTTTAACTGATCTCAAGCTCCTGATGAAAGCAAAGGCCCATTCTTTCAATACTAATATTTTACTAGTGTTGCTATATGGCACCAACACCTGGAACACTATTGCCTCTGCAAAAGATTGATAAATAAAGATAAATATCAAACAAAGAATGGTAGATGTAAGCAGCAATCAATGAAGAGCACCAAAGAAGAACTGAAATAAAGGAAGGAACTGTATGACATGAAGGTAATCATATGGCATAGATAAAAGGTAGATAGCCAGAGTGCTCCACTGGTACCCTAAAGATGTCAGAAAAAACTGAAGAAGACTTCCAGCAATTGGTTCAATCTCCTGTGGTAAACTTTTAGAAGAACATTCATGAGAGTAACAGGATGGATGGCATGGATTGGTTGCAATTTGAATTACTGGAGGAATGGGAGTTGACAAGCTCATAGATCCATTTGATCATTTATGCAAACACTTTAATTTATGCAACTAATATTATCCAATTTATCTCTACTGCTTATTTGGTCAAGAACTCTCCCCATCCATAACCGTGAAAGGTATTTCCTCCATCTCTACTTCTCTAATTCATGTGACCTTTTTAATCTAGCTTATGCATCCCTTTGGAACTTATTATAGTATATAGTATAAATTGCTAATCTAAATCTACTTAATGCCTGCCAGACTGCTTTCTAATTTTCTAAGTTTTTGTTGAATTGTGAGTCCTTAACCCAACAGCTGAGGTCTTTAGGTTTATTTAACCATGGCTATTTAATTACTATGATCATTTGCTTCTGGGCATGGTATTCATAACCAAGCCTATCAATTAATTTTTCTATTTTTAAATAGTAACAAAAAGTTTTGATGATTACTGCATTGTAATATACTATGAAATCTAACAATTCTAAATCTCCATGTCTTCCATCTATTTCTATTATTTCTCTTAAGATGTTTTATCTTTTGTTCTTCCAGATGAATTTTGTTATTTTTTTTTCTAGCTCTACGAAGTAGTCTTTTAGTAACTTGATTGGTATGACACTGAATACATTATGTTGTCATTTTTATTCTACTGTTGATATATATAGAAAAGCTGAGGATTTGTGAGAATTTATTTTATATCATACCATTTTGTTGAAGTCACTGAATTAATTTTTAGTTCAATCTTTAGGATTTTCAACAAAGTAAACCACATTATCTCCAAAAAGCAACAATTGTTTCCTTTTTACCTATGCTTATTCCCAAAATTACATTTTCATCTTACCGCTACAGCGAGCATATCAAACAGTAGTGATAATAGTAAACATAGTAAATATAGTAAACATTGCTTTATTCCTTATTGGAAAGGCCTCTCACATTTTTTTTCCATTGTAAATTAATGCTGGCTCTCAGTTTCAGAAAGCTACTACTTACAATATTAAAGAAAGGACCATTTATTCCTATTTTTAGAGAAGCTTTGTTTAGCAACAGGTATTGGACTGACAGAAGCTTTTTCTGCATCTATTGATATAATCATGAGAATTTTATTTTTTGTAATTAATACTACCTATTATGTTTAAAGTTTTCCTTATAACGAACCAACCCTTCATTCTGGGTAGAAATCCAATATAGTCATAGCAGATAATCTTTTAAACATATTTCTGTGATTGCCCTGCTTATATTTTATTCATTATCTTTAAATTGATATTAATTAGCAATAATATTCTATAGATGTTTCTCTGATTTGTCTCTCCAAGACAATATTTATATCATAAAAAATGAGATTGATAGAATCCTTTCTTTTTTATTTTTGTAAAACAATTTATGTGATATTGGAATTAAATGTTTGAATGTTTGTTATAATTTTCTTGTAAATCTATGTGATCCTGGGATTTTTTTTTCTTTGCTAGTTCACTTATGGCTTGTTTACTTTTTTTTTTTTAAATTCTGTGCATATCATACTACTAAAATTGGTATTTTATGTTTTTTGCAAATGTTCAACCATTTCATTTGTTATCAATTTTATTCACATGGTGGGGCAAAATGGTTTTTAATAATTCCCTTTTATTTCTTGTGATTCTTTTTCATTTTTTATACTGGTAATCTGGTTTTCCTTTCTTTAAAAAAAAATTAGATCAACCAAGCATCTACCTATTGTATTCAGTTTTTAAGAAATAATTCCTGGTTTTAGTTATCCCTCAATGGTTTTGTGCCTTCAATTTTATCTGCTCTATGATTTTCTACATTTCTATTTTCATGTTTACTTATGTTTTAAAATTTTGGGGGTCTCTATATTTTTAGTTCCATTCCGAATTCCTGGATCTGTTCTCCTTTACTGATGAAATTGTTTAGAGAAATAAATTTTTCCATAAGGACTGCTTTGGCTGCATCCCCAAAATTTCAGTATGTTGTCTAATTGTTGTCATTTTCTTTGATGATATTATCTATTGTTTCTATTTGTTTTTTATCCACTTTTTCTTTTAGACTGAATCCTTTATGGATATAAACAGGCAGTTTTCAGGAGAAATCAAAGCTATCAATAGTTATATAAAAATACTCTCAATCACTAATAGAAAAGTGAAAATTAAAACAACTCTGAGGTACCACCTCACACGCATCAGATTGGCTAACAGACAGAAAAGGGAAATAACAAATTATGGAGAGGATATGGAAAGACAGGCACATTGTTGCACTGCTGGTCGATTTGTGAACTGGTCCCACCATTCTGGAGAACAATTTGGAACTATGGTCTACGGGCTATAAAAATGTGGATATACTTTGACCCAGCAATATTGCTATAGGTCTGTATCTCAAAGAAATCAAAGAAAAGGGAAAAGGCCCTATATGTACAAAATGATAGCAGCTCTTTTTCTGGTGTCAAAGAAATGGAAATTGAGGGGATGCCCATCAATTGGGGAATCGCTGAACCATTTGTGAACAGATAATCATGACAGAATGCTACTGTTTATAAGAAATGACAAAGGGGATGGTTTCAGAAAAACCTGAGAAAACTTATGTGAATTGATACAAAGTGAAGTGGGCAGAATCAGGACAACATTGTGCATAGTAACAGCAATATTTTAACAATAATCAAGTGTGAAAGAGTTAGCTACTCTGAAATGATCCATGACAATTCCAAAGGAATCATAATGAAAAATGCTATCCACTTTAGAGTGCATATTGCAGCAATTTTCCCCTTTATTTTCCTTGCCTTTTTTTTTTGGTTATTATTGGTAACATGTCTAATATGGAAATATGGTTTGCATCACTTCACATGTATAACAGGTATCATATTTGCTTGTCTTCTCAATTGTGGGAGAGGAAAGAATTTGGAACTGAAAATTTTAAAAATGAATGTTAAAAAATGTAATTGGGAAATGTTTAACAAAATAAAAATATAATACAACATAAAAAGACTGAATCTTTTCCTCAAAAGCCCTTTATTTATTAAATTTTTATTGCATTGTGTCAGTAAAGCATGTCTTTAAAAATATCTGTTATTCTGCACTTGTTTATGACTTTTTGTCCTTGCGAGTAAGTCGATTTTTGACTTTGCAAAGATGCTATACACAGCTGACTTAGTCAACAAATATTTATTAGATGCTTCCTGTGTGTCAGGCACTGTGCTAAACATCAGGGTTACAAAGGAAGGCAAAAAGTAATCCCCGCCCTCAAGGAACATACATTCTTATGGGGGAGACTATGTACATAATTAGTACACATAAGATATATACAAATTAGATGGAGATAATCTGAAAGGAGAAGGTATGAGCAGCTTGGAGGGTATACCTCTTGTAAAAAGTGGGGTTTGAGTTAAGTCTTAGGGGAAGCTGGGTAAATTAAAAGATGGAGATAAGTCAGTGAAAAGTGACAGAGTTAGGAGATAAAATGTATTGTTTGAGGAACTGAAAGTAGACCAGTGTAGCTAGATCATAGGATTGCACAGAGGGGAATAAAGTATAAGAAGGCTAGAAAGACAAGAAAGGGATAGGATAGGTTGTGAAGTCTAAGAAATTTTATATTTGATTTTGAAGTTAATAGAGTATAATCACTGAAGCTCACTGAGCAGGGTGGTGATATGGTCATACCTACCAAAAAAAAATCTCTGTGGCAGCAGAATGAAGAATGGAATGGAATAAGGAGAGACTTGAAGCAGGGAGACCAGTAAGAAGGCACTAATCTAGGCAAGAGGTAATGAGGGTCTGAACTAGGGTTACGGCTATAATAGAAGGGAAAATATAGGAGAGATGTTTGGGAAGGTAGAAAGGACAAGATCTGGCAACAAATTGGATATGTAGGATGAGTGAGAGTGGAGATACCCTTGACAGTAACAGGAAAGTTCTGAAAGGGGGAGGGAATGGGAAAGGTGGGAATATACTAGCTGTGTGACCCTGGGCAAGTCACTTAACCCCAATTGCCTTAAAAAAAAAGTGGTAATAATTAGTTTTGTTTTGGATATGGGGGGTACAAGATGCACGTAGGACATCCATTTTGAGATGTCCAAGAGGCAGATGGAGATGCATGACGATAGCTCAGAAGAAAGATTAGAGCTAGACATAGGACACAGAGATCTGAGAATCATCATCAGAGATGATAATTAAACTCATAGGAAATGATGAGATCACCAAGTGAAACAGTTTAGAATGAAAAGAGAAAGGGGTCAAAAACAGAACTTTGAGGAACACAAACAGTGGGTGTGACATGGATAAAGAACCAGCAAGATAGAAGAGTATTTGGACAGACAGAAAAACCAAATTGCTACTTTCTTACCCTTTAAGAATGTAATGAGTTTAAATATCACATCTCTTCCTACTCTGTCCAACTCAGACAAGAGGGAGGATCATACGATACCTACTCCCCCTACCTCTTTGTCCATCTTTATGTATTTTTCTTGTAAGTTAAGAGAGTGTTCTACCCCTTATTTTCTTATTTCTTCCTTAACAGATTTTTCATCCAAAACCATCAAAAGAGAACAAAATCATCCCTAGTCCTGAGAGAATTAAGAAAATTGTGGGAATTGAGTGAACCAACCACACTGACTCCATCTTCTGACTCAATTCTGGATATAGCTCAGTTCCTTTTCTATTCAATTATGGGGCTAGCTAGTTCAATTTCTGTCTTCTGAGAAAACTTTATTCAATTGTTGGAACTGGAAGAAAACTTTATCACACTGTTTGAACCTAGTCCTGCATGACTGGGAAGCTGGACCACCTCTATCTGTTGCTTAGAAATCCTTAACTAAGGACCTAGGTTATGCTGACCAGAAAACCAGTCAGATCCAAAGATTGATGCAAGGAGTTTTCTTACAATTATATATCTCAAGCAAGCCATATGTCTTATCTGAAAATTGGCCCCACAGTGGTCAATCAATTACTGTTTCTTTGTTACTTTCACTGCAGATACGTGGAGGAGGGGAGCATCTTTTTCTGATTTCAGGGAATTTTACCTGTTCATTCTCCCCCTCTTAACCTGGAAAGTCCCTAATCTTTCCTCCAATTATAAATCAGATTACGTAATCTAGTATCCTGTGTATCCTGGCTTATAACCTGTTCTCCTTTTTTTTTTTCCCTTTTAATGCATAAAAATTGGTCTCCCCCTATATTCAGGTTCTAGTGCCAAGCTGAGGAGGCCTGGTCCCAATTTGTTATGCAATTGGCATGCACTGCTTAATAAACTGATACACTCAAAAACTCTTGTTTCCTCAGTTATTTCAGATTTGACCCATCAATTTTACCAGCCACAGTCCTTGTTTCTCTTATTTTTAAAAGTCTTTCTGTGACACTAAAAAGTCATTAGGATTCTGAAGGGTCTCTTGTTCTCCTAGTAGAATATAACATTTAGTCATTGCTTAGCCCTCTGTGATTGCTCAAATGCATTTCTTTGTAGCTTTTCTTTCTTCTTGTGTTTGCATTTCAGTATTTCCATTCAGCTCTGGTCTTTTCATTAAGAATGCTTTAAGGTCCTCTGTTCCATCAAAGATCAACTTTGTTCTCTATAGTATCATACTAAATTTTGCAAGATATGTTATTCCATTTCCACAAATGAAGCCAGTCAAAGAGGATGCAGCCTATTATGTGGTTAGCAGACTGGAACCATACATGCATTCTGTGTCATCACTCTCCCAGAAGCAGGCTCCTTAGCTCCTCCAAACACGGGGATGCTGTCAAAGGTGTTTTGTGCAAGCACCAGAACCCAGTTAAATAAGCCTTCATATTTTGCCTTTGGGAAACAGCATACTGCAAGCTTTCCTCTCATTTACAGTGATACCTACAAGTGACAGTGATTCCTTGGTTGGTCAACAAGCACTTATATAGAGCTTACAACATGCCAGGCACTGAGCTAAGCTGTTGTTGTTGTTTGTCTTTGGTTCTCAAAGAGAATCATGACATCGGGAAGGCGATGCCATGACATACAAGTGAATTAGATTTAAGTGAGGGAAGGCTGTGCAAAGTCACCAGCCTCACTTTCTCCTCCGGAGCCATCTGAGTCCAAAGGCAAGGTTTAGATCAGGATGACTGGAGAAAGCCTAAGCTAAGCACAAAAGATTCAAAGAGAGGCAAAAAGTTCCTACCCTTAAAGAGCACGCTACCTAATGGGAGGAGACAACACATAAATAATTAGGTACACATAAGATATATCCGTACTAGATGGAAAGTTATCTGAGAGGGGAACACACTCCTTGAATTCCCTCTTTCTGGTTGCTTGCAGTATTTTTTCTTTGACCTGGAAGGTCTGGATTTTGGCTATGCTATTCCTGGAAAGATACACAGACATGGCAGCATGAGCTTGTGCTTACCTAAATGATCCTGCGACTGGATCTCAAGTGCCTAGCTGTCTCTTTTGCTTGGTGATTTTTTTCTTGATAACTGTGTCCCAAATAATAATACAGAGACGAATAAATGAACAAAATACTTATTAAGCACTTACTATATGCAAATCACTGGGAATACAAATAGAAAAGACAATTCTTGCTCTCAAGGAGCTTACATTTTAACTGGAGAGACATCACATATAGAAAGTTTCAAGTATAAGTCAGATGGAAAGGTCTCAATGTCCTTAGTGTGCAGTGGCAAATCAGATGGTAATGCCTCTTCTTTAATGACATTTCTACTGATAAACTTAAATCTGTTTCTAATGTTGAACCATCTGACAAGTGCTAAGGACTCTGGTGGCAAGAACTTTCTTTCCTGGGTCTTTAGTAGCTGTGGCTGTAGCAACTGCAGGAACTGTGGCCAGACTACATCTCCACAGGGGTTGCTGATAGATTCATCTTCCTAGAACCCATTTCATCTATCATTCAGTAAATATTTATTCAATATCTACTAGATATAGACTTGGAATTAGGTAACACAAGAGAAGCAAACATAAAGAAGACTTTATTACGCTCAATCTCTTGCTCCAAGACTTTCAATGGCTCCCCCACAACCTTTGCATTAATATTCCAGGTCCAGTGTTTCTTAACATGTAAACATCTATCTTATCTCCATGAATCTGGGCCATATCTCAGCTTGTCTTTCTGGCCTTAACCTCCCACCACTACAATATACATACCCTACACTTGAGGCCACACTGTTTTATCTGCCATTCCCTATACAAGCCCTGTTCTTTTCTACCTCCAAACCTTTACTCTTGTCATGCCTCTAGATAAGAATTTTCTCTCCCTTCCATCTCCACCAGTAGAAACCATTCCCATCCACCATAGAAGAAATAATATTTTAGTAGTGGACCTTGAAGTTGTGCCCAATTACCTCACCTAAAGTTAATCTTTCCTGTCCCCATACACGACTGGCACTCTGCCACATTTGGGCTATGTTTAATTCCCTCACTTATACATTCCTTGGACTGAGAAATGGTTTCTTATCCATTCTTGTCTTCCCCATAGTGCCTAGTGTAACATCTTGTACAACTTAGGTGCTCAAATAATATAAATTTAATTTAAAAAACGACATTAAGCACCTTCTGATTACAAAGCACTGTGCTAGGTGCTGAAGGAAGAACAAAGTTTTGATAAAACATGACACCAGCCTTCATGGTACTGATACCCCAGAAAATGGACAGGAGGGAAACAGAAGATTACGTAAGCACATGAGAAAGGTATTATAAAAATGTTATGGGAGAAATGATTAACTCAGTTCTTCCTTTTCAGTTTTTCCTCTTCCTTGCCTATAACCAAGACCTCTAAGTGGTACCCAATGACATCCATGGGCATTTCTTAGTCCCATTACTGGAACTCTTAAATAACAATAAAAAGTTATTATTTATATCAGAAAAAATATTTAGTTATAGAAGTTATAGTGAAACAAGTTTTTAATTCACTTCAATATTAGCAAATATAACTATGAAACAAGTCAAATTAGGTATCAGTTAAAGAAGTTAAAATGCACTATTATAAATTAATAAACTTTATAGCAGGGATATTCAAATGTGTACAACTCTTAACTATTTGACATAATATTTATATTATGTACAGTATGATATGACATAACAATAAAAGGTATTCTTGAACACAACCAGGCTAAGTTTTTTCAACTACATCTAATTTAGATTTATATATACCAATCATCTTACCCATGACATTATCCCTTACCCCCACCCCCACCTTCAACCCCCCATAAGCTTTCCTTTTGAATTCCTGTAGTACTAATAATTGAGAACAAATCACCCAGTACTTATTCATAGACATAGACTTTTAGGACTGCAATTCATTTCAACACAGCAAACATATATTTAGTGTCTACTACAGGAAGGCACTATACTGTGCTCATCACTAAAGAGAAAATGAAGATGAAGAAATGATCCCTGGCCTCAAATAGATCTAAGGATTCATCAAGTATGACCCTTCTTATTTTACAGATAAAGAAACTAAGGCAGAGAATAGTAAAGGGAACCACAAAAATCAATCAACAAGTATTTAAGTGTCTATTTTGTATCAGGTTGAGAACAAAAGTACAAAGGACAAAACAATTCTTACTCACAAGGAGTACAAATTATAATGGAGGAGACAAGTACATATAAAAATATGTAAAGCATAAATATAAAGTGAATAAATACAAACATATACAAAATAATTAAATACAAATTAGTTTTGCAAGGAAGGAACTAGCAGTTAGAGGCTCAGGAAAGGCTTCATACAGAAGATGAAGTCTAGGCTGTCCTAAAAGAAGAGAGGTCCTTCATGAGTTAGAGACAAGGAAAGAGTGAATTCCAAGCTTATGGGACAATCAGTGCAAAGGCGTGGACATAGGGGATAGAGTGACATGTGTGAGGAACAGAAAAAATGCCACCTTGGTTGAATTGTTGGTAATGCTTCATTTTTCATCATCAGCTCTGCTTGGTTTCAACTCCATGGAACCCCTTAATAGCCTTTCCACCATCCCTCCTCAGCTTCCTTTCTAAAGTTTCCCAACCCATTAGACTGTAAGTTTCTTGGGGTCAGGAACTGTCTTTCTTTTCCTTATTTGTATCTCTAGCGCTTAACATAGTGCCTGGCACATAGCAGATGCTTAATAATTTTTTTTAATTGAATTGAATTGCAAAGTGTGGGAGGGAAATCCAATTAGGGTGGAAAGATAGGTTGAGGTCAAGTTTTGTATGGCTTTAAAAGCCAAGCAGAATAGTTTATATTTTATCCTAGAGGCAATACGAAGCCACTGGAGTTGAATTAATAGGAATCACATGGTCAGATTTATGCTTCAGGAAAATTAATTCGGTGGCAGTATGTAGGAAAGACTGAAATGGGCAGAAATCAATTAAGAAGCTACAGCAATAGTCTAGGTGAGAGGTGATGAAGCCTGAACCAAGATGGTAGCTATGTTGGTGGAGAAAAGGGGTCAAGATGCAAGAAATATTGTGAAGGCTGACATGGCAAAATTTTGCAACTGACTAGATGTATATGATGAGGGAGAGTAAGCAGTCAAATGTAATGCCAAGATTAAGAATCTAGGAGACTGGAAGGATGGTGGTGCCTTCAACAGAAATAGATAGATTTGGAAAGGGAAATTTGGTTTTGGGGGAAAAGATAATAGATTTAGTTTTGAACATGTTGGGTTTAAACTGCCTCCGTCCATTCTGACATGTCCAATAGGTAATTGGCAATGCGGGAATGAAGCTCGGGGAGTGCCAAGGGCTGGTTATATAGATCTGGAAGCCATCTATATTGAATGCTAATTAAAAGCATGGGAGCTAAGGGGATTGCCAAGAGAGATAATGTAGAAGGAAATAATTATAGAAGAGGGTCTAGAACAGAACTTTGAGGAATACTCATAATTAATGGCTCTAATATGGAGGTGGTTGTTGTTGTTCAGTCATATCCAACTCTTCGTGACCCCATTTGGAGTTTGGATGATGAACCAGCAAAAGAAAAAGAATCATCAGACAGGTAGGAGGTGAACTGGATAGGAGTTGTGTCACAAAAACCTAGAGAAATCTCCACAGTTATTCTTCTTCTCCTCAAAGAATTCAGTACCTAGAATACAGTCCTCTTCTTCAAACCACACCATGACCTTATATTAGAGGACTCCAACACACGTTAGATGTTTCCTCAAGCAGGTTGGCTCCTAGTTCCTCCATCTCTTCATTGCTCTTAATCTATTCCTTCACTCCAACAGTCACACAAAAGGATGGTCACAACCCTGATCTCACAAGTTTTATATTTCCATCATTAAGAATTCTGAAATTACTTTATCTAACCACAATTTCCTATCATTCCATCTCTTCCTAGGCCTTACTCCTCCTAAATTTATTCTTTGTTCTCAGGATGATAACCAATTCTCCTACTCTCCCAAACCAATGATTTTTTTTCTCTCTCTGCTTTTTCTCTTCTCTTTCCCATTCCTTCCTTATCTCAACCCTAGTGTTAACCAGTTTGACATGAAGCAGGCTTCTCATCTTGAATCTCTTGCCTGCTAGCCCTACTGCTTTTCTCCCAGGGGTACTTACGGTGTTAAAATAGTGCTAGTCACTCAAACAAAATAACTGGGTCCCCTACAAATTTATGTTTCCATCTTCAATAAGGCAATTCTTCTACTTTTCCCTTATTAATCTTCTGTCACATTCCCCACAACGGCTGTTACATATCTTCTCTTCTCTCAAGCCTTCTATACTACTCTCCCTCTGCCTCCTTCCCTGCTCTCCTCCGCCTCTCGGGAGAGGACCTGGCTTTTTACTTGACTAAGAAAACAGAGGCCAGTTGTTGTGAACTCTTTCCCTTTTCTTTACATCTCAAAACTCCTTGACATCATCCCCGTTCTTTCCTCTTTTACTCCAGTCTCTGATGAAGAGATGTTCTTTCTATTCTCCACAGCCAACCCCTTAACATGTATCCTTGATCCTATTCCCTCCTCTCTCCTACATTATGGAATCTTGCCTCCATAATCATCTCCTCTCTTATCTTTGATTTCTTTCTTTTTCTTGATTCCCTCCCTACTGCCTACAAACATATCCAGGTGTCTCCCATCCTTTTCTTTTTGTCACATCCTTTTATTTTTTAATTTTTCAAGTAACAAGTATTTTTTTAATCTATCCCTCTCCTACTACATCCATCCCCACTGAGCAATTGAAAAAAAAACACACACACACACAAAAACCCCACTTAACACACATCTAATAGTCTGGCAAAATAAATGTGTCTTTCTGCATTTTAATTTCATGACCTCTCTTTAAAGGAGGTGAGTGGCATGTATCATAGTCATTCTTTTGGACTCATCGTTTATTTCATGCTAACTGGAGTTAAGTCTAAATTTTTTTCTATAATGTTATCATTGTATAAAATGTTCTCCTAGTTCTGCTCATATCACTCTGCATCAGTTTTTAAGAGTCTTGCCACATTCCTCTGAGAGTGTCCATTTCATCATTTCTTATGGCATAATAATATTCCATTATATTTATATAAATTAGTTTAGCCATTTCCCAATAGGAAGACATCCCTTAAGTTTCCAGTTTCTAGCAACTACAAAAAAAGCTACTTTAAATATTTCTGTACCCATATATCATTTTCCTTCTTTCTTTCATTTCTTTGGAATATGGACCTAGTAGTGGCATAGCTGGGTCAAAGGGATATGCAGTTTGGTAACTATTCAGGGATCATTCCAAATTGCTTTCCAGAAGGAGTGAACTAATTCACAGCTCTACCAACAGTGCATTAGTGTACCTATTTTCCCACAACCCCTCAATATTTGTCATTTTCTTATAATCTTTTACAACCAGGTAGATGTGAAATGAAACTTCAATGTTGATTTAATTTGCACTTCTCCAGTGATTTGGAACATTTTTTTTTTAAGTGAGGCACGTGGGGTTAAGTGACTTGCCCAGAGTCACACAGCTAGGAAATATTATGTGTCTGAGGCCAAATTTGAACTCAGGTCCTCCTGATTCCGAGGCCAGAGCTCTATCTACTGCGCCGCCTAGCTGCCCTGTTTTTGGAGCATTTTTAAAAACTGATTATTGATAGCCTGTATTTCTTCCTCTGAAAACTGCCTTTTCATGTCTTTTGACTATTTATCTACTGGGGAATGGCTTTTACTCTCATATACGCTTAAATCAGTTCTTTAGGTATCTTGGATATTCAACCTTTATCAGAAAACATTTTTGCATTAAAGAGCTGTTGAAAAGTGCAAAAATTTTTTAAATTTATATAATCAAAACTGTTCATTTTGTCCTGTATGACCTTCTCTATCACTTATTTAGTCATGAACTATTCCTGCCACTATGCATAGATCCAAAGGGTAATTTCTTTCTTTCTCCTCAAATTTGTTTATGATGTGACCTTTCTATGTAGGCCATGGATCCATTTGGAATTATGCTTGGTATATAGAAATGTTGGTCTAAACATGATTTCTACCAGATTGCTATCCAGTTTTCCCAATCTTTTTTGTTAAATAGTAAGTCCTTCCCCCAGTAACTGGGATCTTTGGGTTTATCAAACATTATGTTACTGTTTGCTTCAGAATCTGTTCTACTGATCAACCTTTTTTTTTCCCCTTAAACCAGTACCAAATTGTTTTAATGGTTGTTGCTCTGCAGTACATTTTGAGGCTTGATACTGATAGACTCCTTTCCTTCCCACTTTTTTCATTATTACCTTTGAGATTCCTGACCTTTTGTTTCTCCATGTGAATGTTTATAATTTTTTTTCTAGGTCTATAAAATATACCTTTGGGAGTTTGGTACAACAATAAGTAAATTAATTTAGGTAGTATTTTTGTTTTTTATTGTATCAACTTTATCCATGAATAATTATGGTTTCTTCAATTACTTATTTCCGCAAAGTGTTTTATAATTAGATACATAAAGTCTGTGGGTGAATCTTGAAGATATACTCTCCAGCATTTTATAGTTTCTATACTTATTTTGAATGAAAATTCTCTTTCTAGCTCTTCTTACTGGGTTTTGTTGATTATTTATAGGAATGACGATGATTTATGTGGATTTATCTTATATTCTGCAACTTTGCCAAAGCTACTATTTCAATGAATTTTTAATGGACTCTTTAGGGTTCCCGAAGTATACCATCATTTCATCTGTAAAAAGTGATTAATTTTGTTTTCTCTTTGTCTATGCCCATTCCCTCAATTTCTTTGTCTTGTCTTATTGCTACAGCTAGTATGTCTGGTAGTATGTCTATGACTATGTGAAGTAGTACTAATGATTACAGGTATCCTTGCTTTACCCCCGATCTTACTGGAAAGGCCTCGTCTCACCCATTCTTAAAAAGACAAACAAAAAATTCTCACTTGACCTTCCCCCATATCTTTTCTTGATTCTCAAACTCCAGGAAAAATGCTGACTACTCTTATTGCCTCCATTTGTTCTCCACTCACTCATTCACTTCTCAACTCTTTGCAATCTGGTTTCCAAACTCATTTCTCAAATAAAACCCCTTAATGATCTCTACCTCTGTTAGTCTTTTCTCAGTCCTCATCCTTCTTGATCTTTCTACAGTTAAAACTATTGAATACCCTATCTTCTTAGGATACTCTCTTCTCTCTGGGTTTTGATGACATTGTTCTCTTGGTTTTCTGCCTACCTGTATAACTGTTTCTTCTCAGTCTATTCTGCTGGATCATCATCTATATCATGCTTCCCAAGTGTGGGCAGCTCCCAAAGCTCTACCCTAAGCCATCTTCTCTTCTTTCTCTATACGTTCTCATGAAGTGATTACAACAGCTCTCATGGGTTTAATTATCATCACTGTGCAGATAACTTCTAAATGTCTACCTCCTGAGCTCTGGTCTAGCATCACCAACTGCCTCCTCAACATCTCTTCAACAAAATTACTTTTTCCCACCCTGGATTTTAAAACTTCCCTACTTTTGTCAAACATACCACCAACCTTCTAAGTTATCCATCTTCAAAGTGGCATTATCCTAAACTCCTTACTCTCCCTTCACCTCATATATCCAATTAGTTTTCAAGTGTTTTCAATTCTATCTTTATAACACCTTTCATATCTATAACTTTCTCCGCACACATATAGTAACCACTCTATTTTAAGCCCTTACCACATCTTATCTGGACTACTGAAATAGACCCAATTGGTCTTCCTGTCTACCTCAAGTCTTTCTCCTTTCCAGGCCATCTTCCACACTGATGCCAAACTGATATTCCTATGGTATAGGTCTGACCAAATTATTCCCCTGCTAAATTAACGTAGGCTCCCAATTTCCTTTAGGATCAATACAAATTTGTCTGGCGAGATTTTAAAGCCCTTTCACAACATAACTCTAACCTACTTTTCCAGGTTTATTATGTATTATTCTCCTTCATACATTCTATAATGTAACTAAATTGTCCTTCTTGCTATTCTTCAAAGAAGACCTTTATCTCCTCTTTCCATGCCTTTGTATAGGCTCCTTCTGCCTCCTCCTACTCCAGTGCTTAGAATGTACTTCCTCCTCTCATCCCTACCTCTTAGAAAATCCTGTCTCCTTTAAAGTTTAGCTTAAAAGCCACCTTCCAGGAAGCCTTTCCTAACTCCTCTCTCCTCAGCCACTAGCACTTCTCCCCAATAAAATCACTTTTTTTATTTTTCATGTGCTTATACTTGTAGATGTATCCTCCAGTAGAATATAAGTTCCATGACAGCTTACAAGACTTTCATTTTTGCCTTTGTTTCCAAATACTGCACTTACCAAGTTCTTAGCATATAAAAGACCCTTAAATATGCTTGTTGACTGAATGATAGTGGAAGAAAAGCTAGACTGAAAATGAGTCCTAGATCCCAGCTCCAGGTCTGTCATTCTTGTATGATGTTGAAGAAGTTATTTAATCTCTTTTAATTTCGATTTCTTTATCTATAATATTCTATGACTCTAATTTTCTGTAATTCTAATTGAACCTGACAACTCTAAAGATTTTGACAGTGTAACTTTCAGCACTCCAATTGGCTCACAATTGGCTTATTGGATTACTATAGCAAGCTACTATGTCATTACCTTCCAATTCACTGTGTACACTACTACTTTTCTTCTCTTACTCTCATACTCAAGAACCTACAATGATTTCCTATTACCAGACTAAGTCAAAACTTATAAACCTGGATTTCAAGATACTTCATAACTTAATTCTACCGTATCAAATATCCCTCTAAACAAAAATATGCTATGCAACTAACTCTCACCCTTCACCCCCATATTTATCTTTATGGTTCAGTCAGACTATTACACGTGCCAGAAATATGCGAGTCATTCTTTTCAACCTAGCCAAATCTTCCCTATCTTTAAAAGCCTAATTCAAATTCTACCTTCTCTATTAAATATTTGTAAAGCACTTAGCATAGTACCTGGCACATAATAGGCACTACAAAAATATGTGTTCCCTTTCATTTTCCCATCCAGTCTTTCCTAGTTAGAACCATTAAAGAGTAGAATAACCAGAAATTATTTTAGAGATCATCCAGACCAATGGTCTTTAAAGTGGGGAGCTGTAGCATGACTCCAATGGGTGCATGATCAACCACTGGAGGGCAACAGCTCATTACTAGGTTTGTCTCCAACACAACCACACAATCGCCTTTACTCAGTTCTGCCAACACTCCTCCTTCCGATGTGGTCCCTTGAGGGTGGTTCTTACCTAACCTGACAAATGTACCTATGAAGGGACAATTTTCCCACCACCAGCATACTCATACCCTACCTGCCCAGATTACTCCATGATTGCGGTAGGTGTCCTTCTGAAGGATCTGTATTCTGAGGCAGTGGCTACTGACTAAGAGCCTTGGCCCCACTTTTTGTTTCTGGGAGGACAGAGTTAGGTCCCACAGGTTAAGATCTCTACTACATTATTTCTTATCCCAAACCCACTCATATTCCAAGCTTCCCTACATCTGTTGAAGGAACCATTATCCTTTCTAGTCAAGTAGCTTTGAAATCTTGGGTTCATTCCTCCTCATTCACAATGTACCAGACATTAAATCAATGGCCAAATCTTGTCACATCCATTCCCTTATCTTTATTTACTCACATTTAACATCTTAGTTCAGGATTGGATGATAACAATAACCTCCTAACTGGTCTCCCTACCTCAAGTTTCTCCTACCTACAATACATATTCTAAGGAGGTGCCAAACTAATTTTCCTAAAACACAGGTCTGGTCAAGTCACCCTCCAACTCAATAAACTTCAGAGACTCCCTATTGGCCCTAGGATTAAATATCAGTTTATCTTTATTTCATCCTTATTAATTTCTATTTTCTGTGTAAATTTTACAATGTATATAATTAATACAGTAATACATGTATATATTTTATAAATAACATACACATATATAAAATATATCTGTACATACAGTACAGATGAATGCTCAAAATTTTTTTACCGATGATCAAAAAAATTTTGAAAACTAATGATTTAGACTATCCCCTTTATTTGCAGATGAGAAAACTGAGGACCAAGAAATGACCTGCCTAAAGAGGCAGAACTGAAAGCTAGAACCCATGATTTCCATTCTACATTCTAGTCCACAATGATATGTACCTTTTCTGAATTTCTGCTTTGCAAGAATATCATTTTTAATGAAAAGAAAGGTCACATTAGATTCAAAGACAAAGAATATGCCAGCTGCAACTACCAAGCCCTTGACAGTGGCAACCACTTCAAGGAGTCTGCAGGTGTGAATAAGGTGTACTATAGCCTCTACCCCAGCCAGGAAACTCAGTTGCACTGGCTGAATCATTACTTTGAGGACCAAAAACAGTTTTGTAAGGAAGGCTAGGGTAAAACAACTACAATCTCCAAGAAGGGAAGCTCTACATACAAGTCAACAAGCTTGCTCTGACTTCTGACTTCTTTTGGGTATTCTGGGCTTTCATCCAAACCAGTTCTTCGCTATCAACTTTGACTTCCTCAGATACACAGTGATCAGACTCAACCAGTACTTCAAGGTGAAGCCTCAAGTGTCAGCCTTGGAAAGGCCAAAGTGACCAAATTCCCACCCAGTCCACTCAGCCAGATCTGCTCTCTTCAGGGTCCCTGTTTGGCTCTTGGACTCACACTTAAATGGCTGGGGCAAGAGAGGGATGCAGGTGGGGTCTCTCTGGTAGGGCAGTAGAAAAGCTCATGCCCTGTACCTCTGGCCCCATTTTAAAGCAGTCACAGACCTCTCTGCTGTCTGGCTACAGTCTTTGGGACTGATGGGACCCGCTCATAGTGCCCTTCCCCTTCAGCTTCCTTCTCCCAAACTGATGGGGAGAGAGGAGTGCCTATAGTGTACCAGGGATGATCACCCTTCTAGGGTAGAGGCCAAGACAACCAATGGGAACCACAGGAATCCTCCAAACACCACGTCACCCTCATCCCTCTTTGCCTTATTTCTATATTGGAACCAAACTCAGCTTGGGTAGAGGGTAGAAAGGGCTCATTTCTACCACTAATGCCTATAGTATCCCTAACTCAACCCTTTGCCTCCAGTACTTTTCCCAAGCACAAAGTGATGAACTCCCTTTCCTGAAACTAGTAACATACCAACACAATGTATGGATGTACATATATCTTGGATAGAAAGAGCCCAGGTTGGGAATGGCTCCCCATTAGCAGCCTTATCTGATCCCCTGCAACTGCTCCCAGTCTTTTAGTTTCTCCAGACCCAATTACTACCTCCTAGTCTTATCCACCTCCAATCTAGTTTCCCACTCAGATCCTAGGATCTGTGTTCTCTAGCCCTTGGCCAGCATCTGTTGCCTTGTGACTAGAGTGTTGATATCTCACTCCCAAACTGTCATCATATTTGGGATTGACTGGGGGAGTTATGGGGTGATATTGGGCAAAGCCTGTATCAGAGTGTCTGGCTAACCTTGAACTTCCAATCCACAGGCACGTCTCCCCTCCTAATCCAAGATGCCTACCTAACCCTGTATTCCTATTGTATACACTGGACCTGAATTAGAGGCCCTTCTCACTTACAGGGTCAGTTCTGGGCAGCATGGAGAGAGGGGACATATCCCAAGAAGCAGAGGTTCCAAGAAAGCCAGGGAATTAATGCACCCCCTGGTTAGGATCTGACCTGGACATAGGTAGGGCATGTCCTGACCTTCTGAGTTCTTTCACCAACCACCACTCCCCCTTAGCAACTGACTCTGTCTCCTCAGCCTCCTTCCTAACCCCAGGGCTCCTAATGGGACCCTTCTCAGTTCTGGCACGTAAAACAAATCTTGAGATTCAGGGGGAAAAAAATTCAAACAAAAGGTCCAGAATATCAAGGGAACTAATGAAAAGAAATGCAGGTGAAGGTGGCCTTGTTCTTCCAGATCTTAAACTGTATTATAAAGCAGCAATCATCAAACTACTTGGTACTGGCTAAGAAATAGAGTGGTGCTAAAGCATTGTTGGTGGAGTTGTGAAATGATCAACCATTTTGGAGAGCAATTTGGAACTATGCCCAAAGGGCTATAAAAATGTGCGTACCCTTTGACCCAGCAATAGCACTTCTAGGGCTATATCCCAGAGAGATCATATAAATGGGAAAAGGATCCACATGTACAAAAATATTTATAGCAGCTCACTGAGAGGATGCCCATCAATTGAGGAATGGTTGAACAAGTTGTGGTATATGAATGTAATAGAATACTATTGTGGTATAAGAAATGACGAACAGGCTGACTTCTGAAAACCTGGAAAGACTTGTATGGTCTGATGCTGAGTGAAGTGAGCAGAACTAGGAGAACACTGCACACAATAACAGCCATGCTGTGAGATGACTAACATTGATAAACTTAACACTTCTCAGCAATACAAGGAGCTATGTCATCTCCAAAGATCTCATGATGAAAAATGCTATCCACAAAGAAGAAAGAACTATGGAGTTTGAATGCAGATCAAAGCATACTCTTTGCTATTTTTTTCTTCTGTTGTGTTTTGTTTCCTCTTTCTGGTGGTTCCTCCTACTGTTTCTAATTCTTACAACATCACCAATGTGAAAATACATTTAATAGGAATGTATATGGATAGCCTATATCAGATTGCGTGCCATCTTGGGGAGGGAAATGAGGAGGGCGGGGAAGAAAAATTTAAAACTCAAAAGCTTATGGAAGTGATTATTGATAATTCAAAATAAATTAATAAAAAAAGAACAGATAAAAAATTTAAAAAAATAGAGTGGTGGATCAGTAGAATAGGTTAGGTATGCAAGACACAGTAGTCAATGACTATAGTAATCTACTATTTGATGAATCCAAAGACCCCAGCTTCTGGAATAACAACTCACTATTTGACAAAAACTGCTGAGAAAACTGGAAGAGTATGGCAGAAACTAGGCACAGACCAAAATCTCACACCATATACCAAAATAAAGTCAAAATGGGTTCATGATTTAGATATAAAGGCTGATACTATAAGCAAAGCAGTAGAGCAAGGAATAGTTTACCTATTGGATTTATGGAGAACAGAAGAATTCATGACCAAACAGGAGATAGAGAACATTACAAAATGCAAAATGGATAATTCTGATTATATTAAATTGAAAAGTTTTAGCACAAAGACAATGCAACCAAGATTAGGAGGGAAGCAGAAAACTGGGAAAGAATTTTTACAACCAGTGTCTCTGATAAGGGCATCATTTCGAAAATATATAGAGAACTGAGTCAAATTTATAAGAATACAAGTCATTCCCCAATTGATAAATGGTCAAAGGATATGAACAGGCAGTTCTCAGATGAAGAAATCAAAGCCATCTATAGTCATATGAAAAAACGCTCTAAATCACTAATCTAATCAATAGATTAGAGAAATGCAAATCAAAACAACTCTGAGGTATCACATCACACCTGTCAGATTGGCCAACGTAACAAAACAGAAAAATGATAAGTGTTGGAGATATGGGAAAATTGGAACACTAATGCACAGTTGGTGGAGTTGTGAAATAATCCAACCAATCATTTTGGAGAGTAATTTGGAACTATGCCCAAAGGGCTATAAAAATGTGCATACCCTTTGACCCAACAATAGCACTTCTAGGGCTGTATCTTAAAGAGATCATACAATTGGGAAAAGGACCCACATGTACAAAAATATTTATAGCAGCTCTTTTTGTGGTGGCAAAGAATTGGAAATTGGGGGGATGGGGGGGAGGGTGGAACCAAGATGGTGATGTAAAAGCAGTGACTTGCTTGAGCTCTCCCCCAAACCCCTCCAAATACCTGTAAAAAATGGCTCTAAACAAATTCTAAAGCAGCAGAACTCACAAAAAGACAGAATGAAACAAATTTCCAGCCCAAGACAGCCTGGATGGTTGATCAGAAAGGTCTATCACACTGGGCAGGGAGAGGAACACAGTTTGGCATGGACACACAGGCAAAACAGGCCTCAATGAAGCTGGAGCAGGCCTCAGAGGACTGAATCATGGGCAGCTATGGCGGTTTCCAGACTTCTCAACCCACAAATGCCAAAGACAACTTAGAAGGTCAGTAGGAAAAATCTATGACTGCGGTGAGAGAGAAGCTTGGTCCCAACTGTAGTCCCAGAGTGCAGCCCAGGGCAGCGGCTGCTTCTGGAGCTCTCAGCCCACAGACTGAGGGAGAATCAAGTGACTGATCAGAGAGGGATTACAGGGTCCTCTTTGCTGGTGCTGAGGCAGGATTCTCTTGCTTCACCTGTGCTTAGATCTGGCTCACAGCTGGCAGTCCTGGGGCAAGGAGGAGTGCTGGCGTGGTAGACCTTGTGGCAGCAGAGGAGAAGGAATCCTCCTCACAGTTCCAAGGCAGAAAAGAGTGCTTGTGATCACTCATAGACCAGAGCACAGGCCAGGAAAGGAGTAAACATCTCATCCTTGATCATACCAACTTGGAGGAAATGAAAACTTACAGGTCCCTAGAACTATCTTGGGACAGTGCATTCTCCACACTGAAAGCAGACCCCTACCTTAACAAAGAATTTAAAACTCAAGTAAGTGGCTGGGATCATGAGCAAAAAAAGTCAGATCATAGAATCTTTCTTTGCTGACAAAGAAGATCAAAACATACAACTAGAAGAAGACAACAAAGTCAAAGCTCCCACATCCAAAGCCTCCAAGAAAAATATGAATCAGTCCCAGGCCATGGAAGAGCTCAGAAAGGATTTTGAGAAGCAAGTAAGAGAAGTAGAAGAATATTATAGCCAAATTCCAGAGTTCCCAGGTCAAGGCGAAAATATTGCAACCAGCCAGAAAGAAACAATTCAAATATTGTTGAAACACAATCAGGATAACACAAGATTTAGCAGCTTCTACATTAAGGGACCAGAGGGCTTGGAATATGAAATTCCGGAGGTCAAAGTAGATAGGATTACAACCAAGAATCACCTACCCAGCAAAACTGAGTATAATCCTTCAGGGGAAAAAATGGATATTCAGTGAAATAGAGGACTTTCAAGCATTCTTGATGAAAAGACCAGAGCTGAACAGAAAATATGACTTTCAAATACAAGACTCAAGAGAGGCATGAAGAGGTAAACAGGAAAGAGAAATCATAAGGGACTTATTAAGGTTGAACGTTTTACATTCCTACATAGAAAGATGATATTTGTAACTCATGAGACCTTTGTCAGTATTAGGGTAGTTGGAGGGGAAAAAAATTACATGTATAGATAGACTGACAGAGGGCACAGGGTGAGTTGAAGATGAATGGGTGATATCTGGAAGATAAAATTAAGGGCTGAGAGAGGATTATACTGGAAAGGGAGAGGTAGAATGGCGTAAATTATCTCACATAAAACAGACAAGAAAAGGCTTTTACAGTGGAGGGGAAGGGGGGGGAGGTGAGAGGGAATGAGTGAATCTTATTCTCATAGGATTTGGCTTAAGGAGGGAATAACATACACACTCAATTGGGTATGGAAAGCTATCTTACTCTACAGGAAAATAGGGGGAAGGGGTATGGGGGGGTGATAGAGGGGAGGGCAGATTGGGGGAGGGGGTAATCAGAAACAAACGCTTCTGAGGAAGAACAGGGTCAAAAGAGAGAATACAATAAATGGGAGGTGGGATAGGATGAAGGAAAATATAGTTAGTTTTCCACAGCATGACTACTACGGAAGTATTTTGCATGACTTCATAAGTATGACCTGTATCCAGTTGCTTGCCTTCTCAATGAGGGTGGGTAGGGAGGGAGGAAGGGAGAAAATTTGGAACTCAAAGTTTTAAAAACAAATGTTAAAAAATTGCTTTCACATGCAACTGGGAAATAAAATATACAGGCAAATGGGGTATAGAAATCTATCCTACCCTATAGGAAAATAGAAGAGGAAGAGGATAAGAGAAGGGCGAGGGGATAGAAGGGAAGGCAGATTAGAGGAAAGGGTATTCAGAAAGCATGCTGTCTTTGGGTTGGGGGAGGGATGAGATGGAGAGAAAATTTGGAACTAAAATCTTGTGGATGTGAATGTTGAAAACTAAAAATAAATAATGAATCTTTAAAAAAAAAAAAAGAATTGGAAATTGAGAGAATGCCCATCAATTGGGGAATGGCTGAACAAGCTGTGGTATATGAATGTAATGGAATCCTATTGTGCTATAAGAAATGATGAGCAAGTGAACTTCAGAAAAATCTGGAAAGACTTGTATGGACTGATGCTAAGTGAAGTGAGCAGAACCAGAACATTGTACACAGAGACAGCCACATTGTGCAATGACTAATGTTGATAGACTTAGCCCTTCTCTGCAATGCAAGGATCTAAGACATCTCCAAAGGTCTCATGATAGAAAATGCTATCCACATCCAAAGAAAGAACTATGGAGTTTGAACGCACATCAAAGCATACTATTTGCTAATTTTTTTCTTCTGTTTTGTTTTGTTTCCTCTTTCTGATGGTTCCTCCTATTGGTTCTAATTCTTCCTTACAACATCACTAATGTGAAAATGTTTAATAGGAATGTGTATGTATAGCCTATTGGGAGCTGTCTTGGGGAGGAAGCGAGAAGCAGGGAAGGGAAGAGGAGAAAAATTTAAAACTCAAAAGCTTAAGGAAGTGATTGTTGATAAATCAAAATAAATTAATAAAAAAAGTCTAAAAAAAAAAAGAAAAAAATTCAATTCTGTCATGATAGGGATGCAGTGTGGTATAGTAGAGCTGGTCTCAAATCCAGGAAGTCCTGGATTCAAATCCTACTTACAAATCCTGGTCAAGTCACTTTAATCTCTCAGTGCTGTAGGCAACTATTTAAGATTATAAAGTTGCAGAGAAGGTGCCAACCTGCACTGGTAGAGGACGTTCCTCACTTGGGGCTTGCTATACTAATGAACACCTCATAAGACATAAGCTGGAGCAGCTAGGTGGCGCAGTGGATACAGCACTAGCCCTGGAGTCAGGAGGACCTGAGTTCAAATCCGGCCTCAGACACATAACACTTACTAGCTGTGTGACTCTGGGCAAGTTACTTAACCCCAATTACCTTGCCCCCCCCCCAAATAAGATCATAAACTACAAGAGGATGATGCTATTTAACGGGATGTCTTACATTTCCCTTGAATAATCCTAAAGTACCTAATTAATACAATGCCTAACTCAAATTCTTGCTCATCACTTTTTCAGCTAGATTACTTCTTATCACCCTGGTTATTCTAGTTTCTTCTTCAGTGGTTCCATTAGCAGACTAGTTCACACTAATCATAGCTTCTCAGGGTTCTATTCTTACTCTTCTTGCTTGTGTAGGACTCTAGGCAATATTATCTATTTTATTAGATTAAATTAAACATCCTTTATCCAGAAATTTACCTCTTCAGATTATTTCCTACATGCTATATGAATCAGGCTACTATATTTTAACAATGGAATCACCAAAGACAGAACTGCTGACCTTCCTTAACCTTCCCCTATGCTCAGTGGGTAGCATTATCATCATTTCTCAAAACAACTCAGGCAAAGAAACTCAAAGTAATTGTTCAACTCATCCTTGTTCTTTCAATTAGCTGCCAAATCACACTCCTTTGATATGTGTGTCAATTTTTTCAAAAAATGATTAGGTAGTGGTGGAATGAATATATGTGTGTGATATTTTTCAAGGGGGTGAAGAGGAATGATAAATTTCTTCCAGCTAAGCACTGAAAGTGCCAAAATTACTTGCAGCCTATATGGTGATCCCTTTCCATCAACCCAGGGAAATCTGTCATCTTCTGCCACAAAGAGTGTTCTACGATTTTACTGTTAGCTTTCACTACAGAAATTTAGAGACAGAAAAAGAGAGGACCTTTAAAGATCATCTCATCCAACCGTACTACCCTCTCCCCTCATTTTACGAGAAACTGAGGCCCAGAGAAAAGAAGTGACCTGCTCAAGGTCAAAGAGAATGGCACAGCCAAGTCTTGAACACAGGTCTTCTATTCAGCTTTTTTCTCCTGCATCATAATACTCCCTTTTTTTGCCACATTCCATACTGAAACCCTCAGTTGCCCTAGGATTTTCTCACTAACGTACTACTGATTACAGGGAAGGTGCATAGGAAAAATAAAAGATACAAAACCTCTAAAGATAACTAAATAGTTTCCTCACTGGTTACATTGAAACTAGATTTCTTTTCTCTACCTTTAAGAGGTTTATAATAGACCTTTCCCTTAGATCGGAAAAATCAGGCCCTTTATCTAGAGTAGACTCCACTCCTTTCCTCCTTGTCTGAAATCTAGAGTTCTTTGATCTTATATAACCAATCTGACCTTCTTTCCTCCCAATTCTTAGCTCTGTCTCTCAAACCACCCCACTTTCTTCCTCTCCTTTCCAACCCATAAGCTTGGGAAAGGGGAAAAAAGAATTCAGTTCCTCCTAAAGTTTAGCATGACATTATATTGTTTTGGGATTATGGGATGAGTTGGTGTAGTAATGGTAACCTTCCAGCCCGGTAACAGGTCAATATTTGTTTCAAAGATAGTCCTTCAACTCAGTCACTAGTCCATTAATTCAGAAAACAAATGGAAGCCTCTCTCCTTACTCACCCAAAATCAATGGCTCTTCTTCCTTCTCTTAGAACCTATAGAACAGAGGTCAGCAACTTGGCATCAGAACTTTAAGGCAGATCAACCTTGCCTTTTCCCAGTGTTTGGAAATTTAGAGGGTGTCAGCAGCAGCTAGAAACATTTAGTTAGCAAGACCAATTAGTTATAATGAGAAGCTATCAGATGGTGGGTGACCATGGTCCATGCGACCTTTTACCCAGCCTGCCAGCCCACCATTTCCCCATCTCTCTCACTCCTGATGACCTCCACAACAGCATTTGATGACATTTTATGTCACTTGCCTTCAGTGCAAAAATGGCTCATTTACAGGTCTACTTTTGCACCTTACTTCTGAAAGGTGATGACCTCTGGTCTAGGTAGACAATGGGATAAATCCAGAGAGCAAGCTAATCCAAGAGTTTACTAGTAGAGTAGCTTGTCCTTTTTACACTTTTCCAAGGGTGGGGCAGATGGAAACAGTAAAGTATATACTCCGTAAACCTCTGGGAATCTTTGTGTCAGAGATTTTCATGACAAGAAGGGCCCAGTATACTCTGGAAGATTTTTTCCCTTCTCATACATGGTATATTGAGATACACATGGCATATTGAGATCAACACTCCCCCTGCGAGTTCTCAGTTTATGACATAAAAAGAAGTTTTATTAAAAGAAAATAAGAGATTCTTGAAAGGCCACCTTTAGCTTCAAAGACAGACAGAAGGATACAGACACATTCCCAATTACAAGTACTTCTTGCAGAGCCTGCTTCCCTCTTGTTCCCATAAGAACTGTTTTCTCCAACTTTCCCTATGAGCAGAAATCTTTAACTTCACACCCAGCTCCACAATCCATGCAGTTTCTTAGGCAAAGTAAGGTCACCACAATCTCTAGGTTCCATCTTTCTCCTGAAGAGAAGGGAAATACTTTCAGAGTCCTCTTCCTTTTCTCAGTTACTATCATTTTCCTATCTTTTTCGTTCCTCTACCTCCAGTTTCCACTAGTTACTAGCCTCATCCTTCACCCCACTGTAATTTCAAGCACCAATTTTTTTCTCTCTAGTCCCTCAAATTGGTAAAGGAAGAGGAAAGATGACAGTAGCCTCTATGTTCTAGTATAAGCCTTTGCACATAGTATAAGTGCTCTCATTTGGAATGACTTCTTCTTTTCTGCTAGTCCATATCAACGTAGCAGGTGAATATATATAATGCTGGGGACTTGATGTGTATGAACAAGTGGGGAGAATAGGGGAGCTCATGATAGGTTGCCTTATTTATTTCAGTGAAGTATAAGATCAGATCTTCTGTTTTTAGGGTGGGGGGGTAAAGTTAGCTTGAGGAGAGAAGAAGTCTGTTACAGAGACTGTGGTGAGTGGGACAGCAGGAGTCTTTAACTCTTCTTCCGCCCCTTCTCTCCCCCTTGCAAGGAAAGGGGAATGTATACCTTGACTGGAAAAGAGAGACATTAGAGGTAGCATGATAGTAGTGGAGAGAAGGCCAGCCAAGCAGTCAGGCTGAGCAGGTTTCAAGGGTTCCTTCTGATATATAAAAGCTAAGTCACCACAGGCAAGTCACTTAACCTTTCAGGATTTGCCAATCACTGGGGGTTTTGGGGAGAGGAGGGTTTCCAACCTGAAGAAATCACATCCCAACAGAAAGACACCACTTTTCAGAGGCAGTGGGCCAAAGGTATATGAGAAAGCAGAGGGCGCTCTGCTTGGAGGATTGCTCACAATGATGGGAAAGCATACCATTTATGTGGTCAGCTGTCAGCCCAAGGACTTAACTTTCCTGAGCGATCCAATCTAATCTATCAAACATTTATTAAGCACTTACTACGTACAAAACACTGTGGGAGGTTCTGGGAATAAACACAAAATTAATTTTAAGAGAGTCTCTTGTCCTAAAGGAATTCTACTGGGGGTGGGGGGGGGGGGATGTAATGTGTAAACAGACATGACATATACATACACATACATACATACATACATATATATATATATACACACACACACATATATATATATATATATATGAGATGATAATTTGAGAAGGAAAGAGAGAGTATTAATGACTGGGTGGTCAGGAAAGAGGTCCCATAGGAGGTGACCCTTGAGCTGAGTCTCTTGAGGGAAACTAGGAAGTCTAAGAGATGGAGGTCAGGACAGAATGAATTCCAAGGATGGAGGGGAGAGGGGAAACAGACAGCCTGTGCTTGAAGGCAAGGGACAGAATGCCAAATTCAGGAACACAAAGCAATCCAGTTTTTCTGGAACACTGAGTATGTGAAGAAGAGTAATGTGAAATAAGCCTGATAAAGTTAAGTGGTAGCCTGAGTAGAGCTTTAAATGCCAAAACAGGGGACTTATTTTATTCTAGGGGCAACTGGGAGCCACTAAGGGTACAAGCAGGGGGTGTGGCATAGACTTCTGTTTTAAGAATATTATTTCAGCAAATGTGTGAAGGATGGATTGCAGAGTTCAGAGACTGGAAGTTGAAAACCCAAAATGGAAGCTGTTGCAGTGTCCAAGCAAGAGACAATGAGGACCTGAAAAAGGCTATGTGAGTAGAAAAAAGGGAATAGATGGAAGAGACTATATGAAGGCAGAACTGACAAAACTTGACAATTGAATATGGGTGGTAACAGAGAGGGAAGAGTAAAGGATGACTGAAAGTAAAACTGGGTAAATGGAAAGATGATGGTTCCTTTAACAGAAAAGAGAAGATTTGTGGGAAGGATGACTTTGGATGGGGAGATAATGAGTTCCACTTGAGGCACTTCGGGTTTAAGTTATACATGAAGCATCCAGTTAGAGATATCCAAAGGCAGTTTATTCAGGACTAGAGCTGGATATACAGGTTTGAGAGTCATCTGCAAGAGATAAAGCCATAGGAAGCAATGAGATTCAAGAGACATTGTTGAGACAAAAGGGGGCCCAACACAAAGAGGACACTCATGGTTAGGGGTTTGAATAAGGATAGTGATTAGTAAAGAAGACAGGTGGGAGAACCAGTAAAGATCAGTGTCATGGAAACCTTTCTCCATGGAAAGGAGAAAGATTATCAAGGAGGATGGAATAGTCAATGCTGTCAAATGCTACAGAGAAGTTAAGAATGGTGAGGACCAAGAAAAGGCCATTAAATTTAGCAATTAAGAGATTATTTGTAAAGAGCAATTTCAGTTGAGTGGTGGGAATGGAAACCAGACTGCAAAGAGTTCAGAAGTAGAAGCAATGAGTCTAGACAATTTTTCCTAGTGTTCAGTGGTGCAAAGGTGGAGGATTAATAACCTGAGAATGTAATAATAAAAAAAGGGAAAGATTTTTTGGGGGGGTTTTTAAGGTAGGATCAAGTGAAAGTTTTGGGGTTTTTTTTAGGGATGGGGAAGAGTAGGGCATGTTTGAAGGCAGTGAAGATGGATCCAGCAGGTAAGGAAGGAAAGCTTGAAAATTATAGAGAAGGGATGATTGTGGGGGCAAGTTCAAGGGAGAGCCCTCTTCCTTCTCAAGGCTAACCCCTCTACTTGTACTAGAGCAAGTCTGGAGCAAAGGAGGATAGAGTTAGGGATAATGCTGGGGACTTGATGTGTAGGTACAAGTGAGGAGAATAGGGAAGCTCATGATAGGTTGCCTTATTTATTTCAGTGAAGTATAATGTCAGATCCTCTGTTTTTAGGGTGGGAGTCAGGGGTAAAGTTAGCCCGAGGAGAGAAGAAGTCTGTTACAGAGACTTTGGTGAGTGGGACAGCAAGTTAATCAGCAAAGAACAAAAGGTTTCTATATAGCAGCAAAGAGCCAGTTGAGATTACATAAGAAATTTGTAGTGGACCTACTCAAAACTCCCACACATGCCTTCTTCTACCTTTACAGACAGTACCTTTATATAGGTCTTTATCTTTCTACTACAAAACTCCTCTTCCCTGCTCTAGGCCCAGCCCCAGTCCCTGCCCCAACCTTTAGCACCATCTCATTTTGATTGATCCTTATTGGGAGTTGCCAAAGATGTCTGCTCCACCCAATGCTCCTGACCATGCCACCTAATCAAAGCTTGGTAGAGGACTCATATTGCTCTACAGATCAAACCCTGAAAAAATCGCACCTGGACAAAGACCCTTAAAGCAAAGGACAGCGATGTGTTTGTCATTTTTGGTTTTTTTTAACCACATGAATTTAATAAGCTACTGGATTCTAAGGCTTAAGAAGGGCTGAAGTGCATCATTGATAAGAATGTTTGGATGGAAAGGAAGGAAAATTGGTATGTATTATACAAGGGTTCTGGACCACAAATTTCCTTTCCTTTTTGTTACATCTGATGCTCTTCACAGAGGCTGGACTTCAGTGATGACACAAGTCAATAACTTTAGGGGAAAAAATAGTCAATAATAATAATAGCTAATATTTATATAGCACCTAGTATGTTCCAGGAGCTATGCTAAGCATTTACAAATATCATCTCATTTGATCCTTACAACTCTGGGAGACAGGTTTAAAAAAAATCTTTTGAGGCTAGAAGAAGCAAATTTATAACTCAGTATTGGCATAAAATCTCGGATAAAATTAATTTGAAATGCAAATGAAGTAATAGAAGCAAATATATACTCACTAAACTGAGAAGGGGCATAGGTACCTAACAAGTTTATATAGGGCCCAAAAAGGCTGGACTTCTAATTTAAGCTTATTTGTTGATAAGAGAAAGGCTGGTTGGACAAATGATGAAATAGTTTTGGATTTTCACTTATTACACTAGGATATCTTGCATATGATTACAACTCTAAATTACAGACCCACATCACATTGACTCAAACACTAATGGCTCTGGAACTTTTAACAAATGGGGATGATATTATTTAAATGTTTACTGTTAGATTAATTTGTTGGTAGTAACAGGTACATTAATGGTAACATAGAGCACTTCTCAAAACCATAAGGATACTACCAAGTCTTTCTTGGTCATCATCATCATTTGCTTCAAACCCACAGAGAAACCCAAGACAGAGGTCAACTCACTTAACATAATGTAGAACCCCCACCCCCCAAACTTGGTGCATCACCAAGGCACAAAGGATTCAGTTCCTTCAGAAAGCATAGCAAAAAGATTTGGCATTGCATCACATTCTCAAAATCCAACAGGATCTCTTCTATTCCATCCCTATAGAACGGTGTAAATCAAAAATATACCTGATTTGGTAATGACAATGAAGACTTAAGAGGGCTTTAAAAAAAAAAAAAAAGAATGGGAAAGCCATTCGATTTTTTTAAATTTCACTTTACGTATGTGCAAGACGAAAAAATACCCCGTGATCCCATCATTATCTGTGATGGAAAAACCTGGCATTGACACCATCCCCACCCTGCCCAGCCCTACGCTACTGTGGCTGTTAGGCAAGTGTCTGTATCTTATACCTGAACCTAGCCAGGCTAAGCCACATGTCCAGTGGTGAATTCACACTGAAATCAGAAAACAACAGGGGCTGGGGAAAGGCCAAGTCACCCAAAGGCCAAGTTCTGGTTTTAAACACCATCATACTCCCTGCCCCCCGCCCCAAACCTCCAACCCCCCCAAAAAAAAAAAAAAAAAAAAAATGCAAACCATCCCCAAACTCTCGGGTTCCTGGAGGACGCCAAGCCAGCCTGGTGCCCCTCCTCCTCCCCCTCCACTACAGACACTACCCGACCCGACCCGACCCTCCCGCCTGCAGGACTCCGGCTCCCTCTCTCCCTCCCCGGGGGCGTACACGAGGCGTACTTCTCCCCTGGGGGCCCCGGGGACTGACAGGAGGGACGGGCGGGGGCGCGCTTGGGACCCCGTCCCCTCCCGGGGGCTCCTGTGGGCGTGGGCCCGGGATCCGGAGGCCTGAGGGCCGGGCCGAACCGGTCCGCAGAGGAGGAGGAGGAGCAACGTCCCGGGGCCTAGGCCGCGCCAGGCCCTGCCCGAGCCCGAGCCGCAGCCCGGCCGGGGCCGAGCGTGGCCTCCCCGCCGCCGCCGCCGCTGCCTGGGGCCGAAGGGGGCGAGGTACTCGTTACCTGGACGGGTTCCTGCAGCACCGTCATTCTCAAGGCTCAGGCCCGCTCTCCGTCGCGCCTCAGGCCCCCCCGTAGCGGCTCCGGCCCGGCCCAGCCCCGGCTCATTTAAACTCAGCAGCGACCGTTACCGGGGGATGGGGGAGGCCGAACGGCTGCCGAGTACGCCCGAGTGCGGCACGGAAACCGCCGAAGCTAGGGCTGGCCGGAAATGCCCGAGCTCGCCCGGAAAAACACGAAGGCTGGCGGAGGGGCAGAGCGTTGCCGGAAATGCTAAAGGATTAGCCAAAGAAAAACCGAGGCTGGTTTAGACAGAGGAAGCTCACGCTCCTCCAGGGCTCGGTTACCCGCGCACTCCTTGGCCAATCAGCTGCAAGCAAGCTAGCCGTGACGTCGCTGGGCGATGGGCTTCGCTGCGCGCCCCTGGCACCTATGAGTTTAATCAGTTAAGCCCTCTGTGGCGTCTTCGCCTCTTTCATTTCAGGATTGGAACCTGGAACTCAGTGGCTCAGCACAGTACTTGGATATGGAACGGCGGGTTATAGCAGGAATGGAAAATTCAAACCGTGGTTCAGTTTGATTCCTCTGGAATCAGATGATCCGAGTTTGAATGCCGCTGCCCCTTGTAACCAGTATGACCTTGACCAAATCATTTAAACTCCCTGGCCCTCGGTGTCTTCATCTGTTGAAATAAGGGGATTGGGTTAGATGACTTCTGAGGTCTCTTCCAGTTCTAGATCTATAAACCTGTTAAGCACTTACAATGTGCAAGTATGGTTTAGTCCTTGGGTGACTCCACACAGAGTCAAGCCTTTAAGTTTAATTGAATTTAACAAGCATTTATTAAGCACTTATGATGTGCAAATATGGCTTAGTCCTTGGGAACTTCTGCAAACTGAGTCAGGCCTTTTAAATTCAATTCAATTTAACAAGGCATTTATTAGCACCCACAATGTGGCTTAATCTGTGGCTTAGTCTTCCAGGGGCCTACACAAACTGAGTCAAGCCCTTTAAGTTTAATTCAACTTAAGCAATTAGCACCTACTATGTTCAGGGCACTGTGCTAGGAGAAAGGGGAAATAAAGACAAAAAGGAAAAACCATCCCTGCCTTCAAGAAGCTTGCATTTTGCTTGAGGAGAAGGGATAGGATGCAACATTTACATAGAAAAATAAGTAAGAGATTGTTTGAGAAAGGACCCCCCAAAAGTGGAGGAATCGGCTAAAGCTTCCTTTCTTTTTTTATAAATTCACTCTAGGCATAGGCCCTGGGGAATCAATTCACACTAACCAAACTTACAATAGGCAGATTTATCCACTAGAATGCCGAATTATTAATTTGCACTGGGAGATCCATCTGGCAAGGTAACTCCAGTCACTTATTCCAGAGGCCAAATTACAGATCAGAGCACTGCTCGGTGAGCATGAGAGCAAAGTAAGTTGGGTGTCCTTAACAGATATTTCTGTCAAGCTGTAGTGGCCTGATAAATTGTTCTCTCAGCTCTAGGGATAGCTGTATTTGAATGAGGGATTTCTAGTCTTTAGAATCAGAACACTCTCCCTCCTGGAAACACAGTGATACATTCTTACTTTTTTTGCTCTCTGTGCCTGGAATGCACCTCCCACCTCACCTCTGTCTCAGAATCCCTGGCTTCCTTCAAGACTCCTCTCAAGCACCACCTTCTGCAGGAGGTCCATTGCTTCCTTCTATCTACCCTGAGGTTGTCTACCCTAAGGTTACCTTCCCTCTATACCTAGCCGTCTAAGTGGCACAGTGCATAAAGCATTGGCATCGGAGTCAGGAAGAGCTGTGTCCAAACCCAAGTTCAGACACTTACTGGCCATGTGACTTGGGCAAGTGACTTGGGCACACCTGTGTTTGCCCAAGTTTTCTCAACTGCAAAATAGGGATAGTAGTAGTCCCTATCTCCCAGAGTTATGGTGAGGATCAAATGAAATAATATTTGAAAAGTATTTTGCAAACCTTAAAGTGCTGCACAAACTATTTAAATGCATATTGCTTCTTGCATTAGAATGGCCTAATTTTTGCTTTTTTGTTTATTTTCTCAGTGCTTAGCTTACCCAGCATTTATAAATTCTCATCGATTTACCAATAGATTATGCAGACCAACATCTTTTTATTTATGACAACTTTACCTTGGGCATGTTATGTTAGGTAGATCACGGCTCACCATATCTTAGTTACAAGAGAAACAGCATGGTATGGTGGAAAGAGACCTGGGTTTGAATCTCAACTTTGATACTTAATAATTGTGTGATCATGAACTAGTCATGTCAATTCTCTGAGCCTGAGTTGTTTCATCTGCAAAATAACTATAATAATTACCTTATAGGAAAGATGTAAAGATCAAATGATGTAAGATACTTTGCAAACCTTCAAATACCATATGGACATCGAATATATTTCCTATATATAGATAGAACACATGTGTTCTAGCTATATATAACATATATGTGTAAAATATGTAGTTTTACCTATATATAACATATGTATCTACATGAGGTATATAAATTGTATCTTTGTTTGTATAAGATTTGTATAAGAGTTATATATAATCTTAGTGAGATTGCTGGACTCCTTGATGGGAGACATAGGAGATACCCTTTACAAATCACCTCCGCCATAGATGGTTACCCTTATAAATCATTTGGTGTTGATTCTTCTGGGTTTCAGCCTCAAAGGGTGATATAAAATCTTGTGAAGTTCTGGGGGTACACCTTATTTGGTTCTTCCATTAAACCCATGCACTGGCTATATATAAAATACAAGATGCATGTAAACTATAAATTGTGTGAAAAAGCAAATTGGATGGAAAAAGCATTTGTACATGCATGTTACTCTGCATTGTAAACTATTGCAATAACCTTCTTCCTGCCTCAGATCTCTTCCTGCTTTAACATATCCTCTATTCTGTTGCCAAGGTGATTTTTTCTAAAGCATAGATCTGACCATGTCATCCCTCTGCTTAGTGAGCTCTGGTGGTTCCCTCCTACCTCCAGGATAAAATACAAAGTCTTCTGTCTGGCATTTAAAGCTCTTCCAAATTAATCTCAGCACAGTGCCTGCACATAGTAGGTACTTAATAAATGTTCATTGATTTGACTTTATAATCTGGTTTCTTCTGGCCTTTCTAGTCTTCTTATTATACCTTGTTAGCCTCCTTGAATTCTTGCTGCTTTTCACACACAACACTCTCTTGTCTCTATTTCATTGCACTTGCAGAAAGCCTTTCCTGATCCCCCTTGCTGTTAGTGCCTCCCCCCACCTCAGATTACCTTCCAGCTACTCTCTCTGTCTCTCAATAGCCAGCCAGATAGATAGATAGATAGGCAGGTAGATTGGTAGATATAGTATTTGAAGGTTTGCAAAGTGTCTTACATCATTTGATCCTCACATCTTTCCTATGAGGTAAGCATTATAGGTATTTTGCAGATGAAGCAACTCAGGCTCAGAGAATTGAAATGATTAGTTCATGGTCACACAATTAGTAAGTATCAAAGTTGAGATTCAAACCCAGGTGTCTTTCCACTATAGCATGTTGCCTCTCGTGTAACTAAGATAAGATGAGCCATGATTTACCTAATGTAACATGCCCAAGGTAAAGTTGTCATAAATAAAAAGGTGTTGGTCTGCATAATCTATTGGTAAATCAATGAGTATTTATTAAGCACTGACTATGTGCTGCAAGTCATGTCATCTCCCTGATGTCATGGTCCTCTTTGAGAATGAAGGACACACACAACCTGTGAGTTAGGGACTATTACTATCTGTATTTTACAGTTGAGAAAACTTGGGCAAACAGAGGTTAAGTGACTTGCCCAAGTCACACTTCACACAGCCAGTATAGGTAGATAGGGAGAGAGAGAGAGAGAGGGAGAAGGAGAGAGAGAGAGAGAGAGAGAGAGAGAGAGAGAGAGAGAGAGATAAACTTTAGGATAATTTTAAGGTGAGGTGGGAGGTGCATTCCAGGCACAGAGAGCCAAAAAAGTAAGAATGTATCAGTTTGTTTCCAGGAGGGAGAGTGCTCTGATTCTGTATTTTATAGATCTTGTATGCAAATAGTTATTTACATGTTGTCTTCCTCATAAAAAATGTGAGCTCTTTAAGGGAAGAAACTGGTTGCCTTTGTGTTCCCAGTGTTTGCCATAGTGCTCAGCACATAGTAAACATTTAATAAGTGCTCATTGACTCACTGATTGATTAGGGCATGAAATTGTCTGGGAATTCTGACAAGCAATGTGATACAGTAGAGTGCTAGATCCAGAGCCAGGACAATCTAGGTTCAAATCCTGCTTATTACATTTACTAGCTGTGCATGGCCATGTGTGTGTTTGTGTATATGTGCACACATGAATCTGATGTGTGTATCATATGTGTAATTGGGAGCAAACTGCTTCACCTCAACAAGCCTCAGTTTCTTCATTTAAAATAAAGACAATAATGCCTCTGGTATTTACCCCGTATGGGCTTGTTGGGAGGTTCAAAGAGCATAGCGTATGTAAAGCACTTAGTAAACTTTTGAGTGCTATGGAGATGCCAGTTACTACAGGCAGCCTATTCAGTTAGTTAGCTCGTCCATGTATTGTGGACAGATGCCGCAAACAGACAATGAAGTGAGCCCAGAATTGAATAGGGTAAGGCTAGCTAGCATTATATTTGGGAAATTGCACTAGGCTTTCAAAGATCTCAATTGGTTTACTGCTAGAAAAGCCTACCCTTTACACACCAATATTTTCCTATAGATGTTAGATGGCTGCTGATCATGAACCAGTATGATCTCAAAATAAGTAGATCTACTTGCTGATCCTGGATTTCGGCATCCTAGCTGCATTCTTTCATCTCTTCTCTTAGAATTCTTGCCTTTCTTAAATACTGAACTCAGGTACTTGCTCTTGCAGAATCTAAGAGGCCACTGAGACTTGATGGAATGAAACCTGTGAGTGGACTATGGTTCTGGATTATCCTTATTCAAAAAAACAGGATAGGGGATAGAGTGGATGGGGTAGCACTATATATTAAGAAGGTTGAAAATCATATGGGAAAAATATGGGAAAATCCAGGAAACAGAAAAAGGAAACATGGCAGAGAGTATTTAGGTGAAGATCAAAGGAGGGAGAAAGGAGAAGCAAGTGGTTTTGTCATTGGAGTATATTAGAGACTGCCTGGACAGAAAGAGAAAATTAGATGGAGAATTTGGGAAATAGTTCATAAATCTGAAATGGAGGCATGATATAGTAGTGATAAAAGACTTTAATTATTCAGATATATGCTGGCTCTCTCTCTCTCTTTCCTTCTCCCCTCTCTCTATCCCTCCTTCTCTCTCTCCCCCCCGCCCCCTCTGTCTTCTTCCTCTCTCCCTCCCTCCTCTTTCTTTTCATCCTTTCTCATTTCTTACCTCTCTCCCCCTGCCTCTCCCTCTCTCTTATCTCTCTGTTTCTGTCTTTCTGTGTCTCTCCTTCTTTACCTTAGTGATAAATTCATCCTCTGAAAGGTAAAGTACCAGGGGAAATTCTGTTTTGGATCTGAGTCTCACCAATAGTAGTTGCTGGGGTAGAAATGATAGAAACCCTGGAGGGAAAGTGATAATTCCATCCTAAAATTTGTAATTTAAAAAAAATATGAACTCTGGGCATAATCTGACATACTCTGGTTTTGGGGAAGGGGTGGGTAGAGTAAATTTCAAAGGGTACAAAGGAAAGATAGGTAGAATCCTATGGAGTAAAATGCTTCAGAAGTCAGCCCAGAAGATCTAGGAGATACTTAAGAATGAAATTCTGAAGACATAATAGGGAATGATTCCAATGAGGAAGAAAAATGGAATTTGTCTGAAGAGACTAGTGTAGATGCAGAAGGAACTCACTAACTTGTTCGTCTGGCCTTATTCTCCAGGTTCTTTTAAAGCCTCTTTCACAGTTGAAAAACTTCTCCCACTGCTACTCTCATTGTTTTCCAAGTCCACAGCCAAGCCAACTAGTTATACACATAGACAGTATAAGAGGACATCAGTTTGATTGTTAGGGTAAGCGGGGGTGAAATGTAACATCTGTCTCAATCAATTCTACCTAGCCCTTCCAGGTCTCAAAGTGATTTGCACATAATAGAGGGATGAAATATCTCTTCATCACATTAGCTCTTTTGCCGTTTGGCTAAGTAGAAATCCCAGGTGATTGAAGACTTAGATTCAAATCCCCCTTCTACCCCATCCCCACTCTGCTACTTACTGTGATCTCAGGCAAGACTTTTCTTTCTGAACCTTATCTTCTCATCTATAAAATGAGAAAGTTGGACAAGATGGTCCCTTAAGTCCCTGTAGTTCTGTGTAAATCCATGGTCCTATGATTATTTGCCTTGTCTATGGGTGTGGCTAAACAGACCAATGTGAAATGAGAAGTCATGGAAACATAAACTCTTGCAGTTAGAAAGTTCTCTAGAGGGCATGTAGTCGAACTTCCCACCCAGTTCAGGAATCCTTCATCAGCATTCCTGCTTGGTTCCTCTAATGACAGGGAATTCTTTACCTATATTATTGGACAAATCTAATTGTTAGAAATTTCTTTATTATATTAAGCTGAAATTGGTTTTATGCTTACTGTTACTAGTTTAGCCCTTTGAAGTTACACAGAATATATTAGCATAACATTGTCAAAAGAATATTGAACCCAAAGTCGGAAGATCTGTGTTCCAATCCTGCCTCTAATACTTACTAAATTTTTGATCACAAATTCCTCCTTTCTAAGCTTTTGTTTTCTCACCTGAGAAATGAGGATAATAATATCTGCGCTTCCTACCTGACAGGTTTGTGGTGGGGTAAAGGGGGTTTAAATTTTAAAGCATTATATAAGTATGATCTACTACTACTACTACTACTACTACTACTACTACTACTACTACTACTGCTACTACAATGAGGGCAGCACAACAGCTCTGTAGACCTTCAGTTTGGTAGGAAGCCTAATACCTCTTCTCTCCCACACTTTCTTTTTGAGCCTCCCAAACTAGCTCTGGCAATGCTTGCATCAACTTCATCATCTATATGTATGTCCCCGGAAAGTATACTGCCAAGGTAAGTGAACTTATCCCACAGCTTTCAAAATTTCTCCATTTGTTGTAACCGATGGTTCCACATATAGATAGTGGGGTACTGGCTGGTGGAAAACCTCTGTTTTCTTGGTATTGTCAGGCCAAAATTAGTACAAGAGGCAGAGAATCAATCCATACTCTTGCATCTCAGCCTCAGAGGTTGTATTGAGTGCGTAATAGCTGAGAACAAAAAGTCACACGTTTAGTCTTGGCTTATGGCCTTTTCAAGTTAAATAATACTGAGTCATTGCGCAGAACTCATTGTTGTATGCCTGTGAAACCTGGACAGTCTAGAAAATTGAATTGCTTCCATCTGATTTGTCTTAGGAAGATTCTGAAGATCACCTAACTAAATAAGGTACCTGACACTGAGGTCCTTTCTCAAGCGAAACTGCCAAGCATTCAAACTCTACTTCAGAGAGGCAACTTCAATGGGCTGACCACATTGTTTGAAAGCTGAATGTACATTTGCCTAAAAGACAATTTCACAGAGAACTCACAGAAGGCAAGTGTACACACAGAGGCCAGAAGAAGTGATACAAGGACACTTCTCTCTGAAGAACTTAGGTATTGATTGTGAGACATGGGAGACACTGGCACAGGACAGTCCAGAATGGTGTGCTTGAATCAAACAAGGCACTGTGCTTAATGAGTAAAGTAGAATTCAGTAGCTCAAAAGAAACACAAGATGTCCAAATGTAGAGACATCTCCTTCCCAAATGGTCCCAAATGGCACTATTTGTGCATGACTTGTGGTAGAGCCTGCTGAGCTCATATTGACTTGATCAGCCATAGTCGGACACACTGTACATTGACCCTGACATTGTAATATCATTTTGATTTTCTTCAAATCTGAAGGACAACAATGAACATTACTACTAAAATTACTATAACAACAACTACTACTACCTCCTTTACTACTAATTAATAATAATCTCTCTTCCACATTACAAATCCTTCAAATATTTGAAGATAACTATGATTTCTCTCCTTAGCTTTCTCTTTTTCAGACTAAAGGTCTCCAGCTTCTTCTACTGTTCCTTGGAAGGAAGTAAGGAACATTTCCTAGTTTAGGAAAGAGATTATGACCATTAAGAGAGAGAGAAGATCATGGGAAGTATAATGGATAGTTTTGATTATATAAAATGCAAAAGGTTTTATACAAACAAGATCAATATAGCCAAAATTAGAAGGAAAGCGGGAAACTGGGGGAAAATATTATAGCAAGTTTCCCTGATAAAAGCATCACTTCTCAGATATATAGGAATGAGTCAAATTTATAAAAATAAAAGCCATTCCTCAACTGATAAATGGTCAAGGGATATGAACAGGCAGTTTTCAGAAGAAATCAAAGCTATCTATATATGAAAAAATGCTCTAAATCACTATTAGTTAGAGAAATGCAAATCAAAATAAACTCTGAGGTACAACCTCACATTGATCAGATTGATTAATATCACAGAAAAGGAAAATGACAAATGTTGGAAAGGATGTAGAAAAATAAGGATATTAATGCATTGTTGGTGGCGTTGTGAATTGATTTAACCATTCTGAAGAACAATTTGGGATTATGCCCAAAGGGCTATAAAACTGTGCATACTCTTTGACCCAGCAATACTGCTTTTAGGTCTGTATTGTAAAGAGATGGAAGAAAAGGGGAAAGGACCCATATATGCAAAAATATTTATAGCAGCTCTTTTTGTGATGGCAAAGAATTGGAAATTGAGAGGATGCCCATCAATTGGGGAATGGTTAAACAAGTTATAGTAAATGATTGTGGTGGAATACCAGTTTGCTATCAGAAATGATAAGCAGATGGTTTCAGAAAAACCTGCGAAGGCTTACATGAACTGATGCAAAGTGAAGTGAGCAGAACTAGGAGAACACTGTACACAGTAACAGCAATATTGTAGCGATAATCAACTGTGAAAGACTTAGCTACTCTGCTTAATACAATAATCCAAGACAATTTCAAAGGACTAATGATGAAAAATACTATCCACCTCCAGAGGGAGAACTGATGAACTCTGAGTGCAAATTGAAATATAGTTGTTTCACTTTCTTTATTTTTCTTGTGTTTTTTTTCAACATGGCTAATATGGAAACATATTTTGTATGATCTCACATGTATAATTGATATCACATTGCCTTCTCAATGGGTGGGGGAGGGGCAAAAGGGAGGGAGAGAATTTGGAACTCAAAATTTTAAAAAATGTTTGAAATAAATAAATGAACATTTTCTTAGTTTGTGGATCTCTCATCATTCTAGTCACATACTCTGAACACATTCTGATTTGTACATTTCTATTGTTAAATTGTCAAACACAGTATTCTAGATATGGTCAAATACAATGGGATTATCTGATCTATATACTAGTCTATACATACAGCCTTATATTGTGCTTTTTTAGCAGCCACATTGTGCTGATGATTAAGATTGTGGTCAGCTAAGACCTGCAGATCAAAATCAAACCAGGTTTTCCTCTATCTGGTTGTTGTACAATTGTGATTATTTGAACCTAAGTATGAGAGCTTACAACAGAGTACATACATTATCATTATAAAGATTTTATGTCAAATATTAGTGACTGCACCTGTGAATTGACAACTCTGTCTCCCTGTGATCCTGGCCCCTTAGCCTTGTGTCTGGCTCATTTAACAGAGGGAACAGGCTTTGACTTGCCTTTCCTAATGGAGTATATACAAAGCAGATACAGATATTCCCTCCTTGGTTTAGGTCTATCCCATGTAACTCTGGGGAACCAATTTCTGACCATAATGACTGAAGGGCTTGTTCTAAATGATGACAAAAAGCCTTTTAATTGGTTATAGATTCTGAAGAGCTGATGACTTCATGGTTGCTGATCCAGAACTGAATATGTATACAAATGGGGTGGCTTGCTTCTATGTCACTCTCATTCTTTTGTGACTATGAAGAGGGAAGACTTCTTTGACCTGCCGTCCCAAGAGCTGGTGAAAGGCAGCTGCTTCATCTCCCGCCTGGCCATGGTGGCTATGAACATGTTGTCACTTCTGTCTCTTTGTATCTGTTCTTTGCTCATCTTAGGTGAACACATATTCTGAGATGGAAATGTCCAGGCAATTTTATGAGGTCAAGAGAAACAAATCTCATTAGAGGTCAAAGCAATGGCAGTGCCAGTGTCCACCAGAGGCAGTAGTGGCCAATGGTAGTTGAAATACCTCCAGTAGATGTGGAAAGATAATCACTAGAGGATGGCTGCAGCATGACCCTTCAAGGTAGAGAGAAGCATTACCTATGCGTTAGAAGACACCTAGAATTTCTTCCCCATGGAGCCCAGCAGAAAGCTACAACTAAAGAGAGTTGCATAAATTTTATATATGGGGTAAAGGTCTTCCAGAGTCAAGATTTGAGAGGTACTCCTTTGACATACATATTCTCTACACATATACCTCACTACCATTGTATTTTAAGTTTGAGTCACTTTCCTGATGGATATTGTGTGTTTTTATGGGAGACCGTACTCCAGGTTGGGGAGTCATGTTTTGTACCAACTATTCTTACCATAAATCTTAATAAATACCTTTGCAAAAACTAATTCACTCTACTGGCTGGTTGTTTATGGGGCTCCTAACCAACAAAGTTAGAAGTATTGCCTCTCAGGGCAGTACTTGAGAATGCTGAGAATAGTAGTAATCACCCCCTCAGGGGACCTAACCTGCCAATTCCAGTGTGAGTTGGAGAGTAGGCCGTAGAGGGAGTACTAGGCCCAGAGTCCATCCATTCCAGATGGTTGCACACCAAGATGATTTATCTGCAGCTGGAGTTTCCCAACCAGTCATTAAATAGACTGCCTTCTTTGAAGTTATATCTCTGAAGTCTTAAAAATCATTCCCCACCCACCCACCCCACCTCCCCACCCCCTGTTCTTTCTTCTTGGTTGATTCACACAGCAGTTGTTTGGGTATATCCTGCTGTGAGGGTATACCCTTGACACATTTAGCTCAACGGAATTGTAATTTGGGGAATCTAGGTGGCAGAGTGGGTAGAGCGATGGTCCTGGAATCAGGAAGACCACTCCAATATCTTTGTCAAGAAAATCCCAAATGGGGTCACAAAGAGTCAGACATGACAGAAACAATTGAACAACCACAACAGATATTGGACAAACTGTGCATTCTTGGTATATTGAACTTGGTCATAATGCATAAACTTTCTAATATGTGGCTATTGTTCATTTGCTAACACTTTATTAAAAAATGTCTGTTCACTAGAGATATTGGTCTACAGTTTTTTCTCTGCATTGTCTCTCTCCAGTTTAGGTATCACAGCTATATTTATATCATAGAAAGAGGTTGGAAGGATCTTTTCATTTCCTATTTTTTAAAAATAGTTTATGTAATATCAAAATTAATTGTTCTTTGAATGTTTAATAAAGCTCACTTGTAAATCCATCTGGTCCTAGAGTTTTTTCATTTAAGATTACATTTTTGGCTTGTTAATTTTCTTCTGATGTTGAATTATTTAAATTAAACATTTCTTCCTTTGTTGATCTATTTATTTTTACATTTTTCTAAGTATTTCCTCTAAGTCATCAGTTTTGTTTTGTGTTTTTTTTTTGTAAGGCAATTGGGGTTAAGTGACTTGCCCAGGGTCACACAGCTAGTTAAATGTTGTGTCTGAGGCCAGATTTGAACTCAGGTCCTCTTGACTCCAGGGCCAGTAGTCTAGCCATTGCACCACCTAGCTGCCTCAAGTTATCGGTTTTGTTAGCATACATTTGGGCAGAATAGTTTCTGATACTTTCCTTTATTTCATCCTCAATTTTTATGAATTCTCCTTTTTCATTTTTATTATAAACAATTTAGTTTTCTTTTTTATCAGATTTGCTAATTATAGGCATGCTTCATTTTACTGCACTTTATGACTCTTTGCAGATATTGCATTTTTTACAAATTGAAGGTTTGTGTCAGCCCCATGTTGAGCAAGTCTCTCAATGTCATTTTTCCAACAGCACGTGCTCGTGTTTTGTTACTGTGTCACATTTTGATAATTCAATATTTCAAATTTTTTCATTATTACTCTATCTGTTACGGTGATCTGTGACCAGTGGTCTTTACTATTACTAATTACTATTGTAATCATTTTGGGGTACCACAAACCTTGCTCATGCAAGACTGTGGACTTAATGGATAAATGTTGTATATGTTCTGATTGCTCCACTTGTGCCCATCTCTCTCCCTCTACTTGGACTTCTCTATTCCCTGAGGTACAACAATATTGAAATTAGGCCAACTACAATGGGCTATAAGTGTTCAAGTGAGACAAAGAATCAATTGATGTGGCAAACTTCATTGTTGTCTTATTTTAAGAAATTGCCACAGTCACCCTAACCTTTAGCAATTATCACTCTGATAAGTCAGAAGCCATCAACCTAGAGGCAAGACTTTTTACCAGCAAAAAGATTACTCACTGAAGGTTCAGATGATGGCCAGCATTTTTTTTAGCAATCAAGTATTTTTTAATTTTTAATTTAAAACATTGTTTTTTTAGAGACGATACTACTGCACATTTAATAAACTACAGTATGGTGTAAACATAACTTTTATATGCACTGGGGAACCAAAAACTTCATGTAACTAGATTTATTGCCATATTTGTTTTATGGAGGTGATCTGGAAACCAACCTGCAATATCTCTGAGGTATGCCTATATTTATTTATTTTATTATTTTTCTAAAAAAAAACCCACTGAACTTATTTATTAATTCAATGGATTTTGTTGCTTTTAATTCTATTAATCTTTTCTTTGATTTTCAAAATTTCTATTTTGCTATGTAGTTGAGGCTTTTTGATTTGTTATTCTTTTTTGTTTTAGTTGTATGTCCAATTTGTTGATTTCTTCTTTTTCTTGTTGTTGATAAAAGCTTCCAGAGATATAAATGTTCTCCTCTGGACTATTTTAGCTGTATCCACTAAGTTTTGGTATGTTGTCTCATTATTATAATTTTATTTGATGAAATTTCTGTGGTTACTGTAATGTGTTCTTTGACCTACCAATTCTTTAGAATAAAGTTATTGAGTCTAATTAATTTTAAATTATTTTATATTGTTGGGTATAATTTTTATTGCCTTGTGATCAGTAAACAATATGGTGAGCATTTCTGCTATTCTGAATTTTTGGTGATTTATTTATTGCCCCAATACAGGGTCAAATTTTGTAAAAGTGCCATACACAACTGAGATAGTATATAAATTCCTTTTTATTCTCAATCAAGAATCACCAGAGATTTATCATCTTTAATTTTTAAAGTTCTTTTCAGATCTTTAGCTTCTTTTTTGTTTCTCTTTTGGTTATATTTGTCTAGATCTGAAAGAGATACATTGAATTTCTCCACTATCATGGTTTTACTACCTATTTTTCCATTCAGTTTGATTAACTTTTTTTTTAATGTTTTTAGACACTATGCTATTTGATTTATATGTATTAATTATTAACATTAATTTGTTACCTGTGGCACCTTTAAGCACAAGTTGTTTCCCTGTTTATTTCTTTTTATTATGTCTATTTATACTGTAGACTTATTTGACATCATCATTTCTATTTTTGCTTTTTTAAAAAAATTTAATGTAGCACTGATTTTGCTTCAGCCTCTCATTTCAAGTCCATGTGAATCTTTAACTTTCAAGTATTTCTTGTAAACAACATATTGTTGGATTTTGTTTTCTATTCTATTATCTTCTTAAGTTTTATGGGTGAGTTAATCCCATTCACATTCCAGTTATGATTGTTAATTATGTGTTTCCCTCCACCCTGTCTTCACACTTTTTTCTTTCTTTCCTTTCACCTCCCTCTTTATAAAAAAGTGGGTGGCAAATCAGAGGAAGTTTGCCTAATACCTGATCTACATAGCCACAGTTAAACATACTGTACATTGACCCTAACATGATGATGTCATTAGTTCCCTTCTAGTATGAAGGAGGAACAACAACCTGAAATAATATGTTGCCCCTCTTACCCCATTCCTGTTCCTGGGTTTTTGCTTGTTCTTCCTTTTCTTTTACAAATCTCCCCCATTACACATTCCAATATTATAGTTGGAGCATGTCTTCCAAAATTGTAGTTTGTTTTGCTTATGTCTATTCCTTTATCTCCCTCTTGAACCCCTCTCTCTCCTCTCACTATCTCCTATTTCCCTTCTAAGTTTAATATATTTCTATTTGGTGATCTTTATGTGTGCATGCATGCATGTGTGTGTCATTGTGTCCAATGTTCTTTTGTTTGGTTCAGATGAAAGTGAAGTTCATGGGGTTCTCATTTCCTCCAATCCTTGTCCCATATTTAAATACTCCTTATTTTATGCACCTGCATAATGACAATGATATTTCTCACCCACCACCTCCTTTCTTCCCCAGTACTGTCTGCCACATCTCCCATTTCTATCTTATGACACCATCAAAACAACAAAACAACCTTCAAATGTTGTAATATTTACCTTTCTTTATGGCCCTTCAAGGTTTTAAGAAGACATTTGTTTCTCAGCTTGTAAAAAAAATCATCACATAGTTCCTTCCATTTGAACAAATGTATATGCCTTTATATTTTTCTCTTGGTGCCTGCGTTTCCATTTCAAAATGTTTATTCAGGTTTGGGCTTTTCATCAGGAATGTTTGAAAATATTTTCTTTCTTTCTTTCTTTCTTTCTTTTTTTTTTGTGAGGCAATTGGGGTTAAAGTGACTTGCCCAGAGTCACACAGCTAGTATGTGTTATGTATCTGAAGCCGGATTTGAACTCAGGTCCTCCTGACTCCAGGGCTGGTACTTGATTCACTGCACTACCTAGCTGCCCCCAGAAAATACTTTATTTCTTAAAGATCTATTTTTCTCCCTGTAAATGCATTAATCTCAAAACTGTCCTAATTGTGTATTCTTCCTTCTGAACTTCCTTATGTTCTTTGATTTTTGAAAGTGTTTAAATGGCACTCTTATTCTTTTTTTTTTAATTGCTAACTCCTTCCTCTCCTACCTGCCCCCTTCCTTAACCAAGAGAAAGAAAGGAAATAAAACCTTTGCAACAGATAAGCATAGTAAAGTAAAATGAATTTAAACAGTGGCTGTATCCAAAACTATGTTTCTGCACCTTGTATTTAACATTTCTCTGTCAGGAGATAATATGCTTCATCATCAGTCTTATGGAGATATGACTGACTTTGATGAGAGTTTTTAAACCTTTCAGAGTTGTTTTTCTTTACAATGTAAATGTCCTTGAATAAACTGGTTTTCTAGTTTTGCTCCCTTCAACTCTGCATCAATTCATATTGTCCGGGATTCTCTTAAATCATCTCTTTGATCAGTTCTTAGAACAAAATAATATTCTATTACATTCATATATCCCAAGAACCCAGGGAACCCAAGGGTAAGGATAAGACCAAGCAGGGTTAACAACCTCATCCAAAAGTGTCACCCAACTCTCACCTGTGGCTCCAAGAAGCTGTAGCATGTGCAGCATGGCCATATCCTGATAAACCTCCTCAGCAGACAGGCTAAACCAGTTTGAGGGTAACCCATAGGCCACAAACCTGTCAGTGAGTTAAGGGGATGTCTACCCCAAGCATATAAAGACTTCCTCTGACGAAACTGGCCAATGAGAACAATTTGTTCCAATGGCCATGAAGCAGGTGCTGTGGAGCCCTTAGAGCTTGGCAGACACTAAAGATGGCAAGGTCATCCACTGCATCCTGGACCATCACAAGTTGTTTTGAATTTTGTCCTGCCACTGGACTTCTATGACTCAGGAAGAGAGGGTGAGGCTGATAATCCTGTGCCTCACTTAAGTCCAATTCATGCATGAGTCAAGACATCACCCCATGATGTCATTAGTCCTCTTCAAAAATGAAGGATGAACTCAACACTAACGTACTATTACTTTTAACTGCCCATTTCTTTCTCCTCTTAAAGCCTTCAGAACAGAATCAATAGAACTGTTTTTCTTATTTAACTCCCTTAATATCCTTATAAGACATCAAGGTTCTGAAGAGATGCTTGTTTCTTCTTTCCCATTAAAATGTGAGCCCTATGTTATCATACAGCTCCTGCCAAGTATTCCAATAAATGTTTGTTTCTACATTTCTTTAGATTCTTATGGCTTTTATTTCAAAGTTCTTACTCAGCTTTGCTCTTTTCATCACAAATGCTTGAAAGTTCTTTCTTCCATTAAAGGTACATTCCCCACCCTCCACCCTCCATAGAATTATATTCTGCTTTGCATAAGCAAGCTTACATAAGTAAGTCATCGTTCGTTGTAAGCCTGTCTTTGGCCTTATGACATATTGTATTTTGAGATCTCTCATTTTTAGAAGAAGTTGCCAGGTCATGTGCTACATTCTAATTGTGGTTTCTTGATATTTAGACTGTTTCTTTCTGGATGCTTACAGTATTTGTTTATTTGTTTTTAATGAGAGAACTTTGGTGATGGCATTCCTGGAACTTTTCCTTTTGGGGTTCCTTTCAGGAGGATTCTTTTTAGGAGGTGTTCCATTTCCTAGGTAAAGTTTACCACTTTCTCTTCTAAACTTCTTATTCTTTCAATTCTTTCTCAAGTACTTTTATTTCATTTTTATTTCTTGCTTCATTTTTATTTATACTGTCTTGGAAAAATCTATTTTTTCCTTTAAGTCTCTGTTTGTAATTGTTTTAAAATTAGATTGAATAAACTTTTTTAAAATATTGAGTGGTATTTTCTTTAATTTATTCAACTCTCCAGCTGTAGAGTTAGATTTGATTAAGAAAATTTTATATTGATTGGCATTTTCTTTGATTTATTCAACTCTCCGAGTTATAGAGTTAGATTTGATTAAAAATGGGTGTGTGTGTGTGTGTGTGTGTGTGTGTGTGTGTGTGTGTGTTTTCTTTAATTTATTCAACTCTCCTGACTATCTACCAGTACTAGTCTCCATCTCCTGCTGCATTTTTGGATGAGGTTGTTAGCCTTGCTGGGTCTTATTCTTACCCTTGCGTTCCCAGGTTCTTTTTCTGAACTCTATCTCCTGGGGTTAGATTCCCCCTAGATCTTTTAGGTTTAGAGTGCTAGATCTTCAGGGCCCTAAATGGCATCTCAGACAGAACGTTAGGAACCTCAGAGCCCCGTAGACCTAGACTGTCATGATCTGAGAGCTGCGACACTGCACTGGGGTGACATAAGCCACAGAGCCTGGTAGGTTACATGTGTCCTATCTGTGGTTGTGCTGGCTTTTGCTTTGCTTGGGAGCAAAAATTTTTTGTTGTTATGATCTTCCTTATTGACCCCATGATCTTTTTGCTGATTTTTTGTGCAGTTCATTTCTGTGGTGGAAGAAGTCACTTGCAACCAGTAGTTTTGTCATTGTCGATTTCTTGATCATTATTCTGTCTGATGTGAACTTCAGAGTTTAGCTGGAGTGGGTGTGGGGAGCAGGTTACCCTGCCTCTTATTTAGCAGGATCCTCAGAAACACTTATTTAAGGCCCACTATATTCTAGGTATTGAGCTAGGCACAGGTGATACAAATACAAAGAATGAAGCAAATCCTAGTCTTTGGAAACTTTTCCAAAAAATCCCTTTTTCACAAGACCACTAAAATTGCCTAAGCCTTTTTTTATTCCTCTCTCTAAATAATGGATCAAAGTTATAGTATTATTCATATTTGAATGATTCCAATAACCAATTTTGTTAGTACTTCAGAATATGAAGCTTTATGAAAGGAGAAAACCAGATGAAAATCCTGAGGAGTTAAAAAAAAGTTCATGATGAAAAATTATTTTGCTTTGAAAAATGATTCACCAGTATTTTTCCTCCACCAAGATAAATGAATCTCCAGATGTCTTTAGAATAGTTGTTCTATTTTTAATGGAGTTTTTTTTCTCAAGATGGGCTTTCCTGTTCATTTAATCAAAGAAACCCATCTTTCCTTTTCAGCAAAAGTTTAGTTCAATTCAACTGCTATCTCCAGCCCACGTTGTCTTCCTCTCCAAGGGACTTCTTGTCCCTTGACATTTCAAGCTGATCTAGATTCATCTCTGGGGGAAACTGATAATTTAGAGAGGGAATCAAACTTTTTTTCCTTACACTCTTTGGCTCCTTTCTCCCACCCCAGAGTTCTGGGGGAAATGGGGAAAGGTCTTTTAAATGTGACTTATTTCTATGGTTTTCCCCTACATAGCATCACCAGAGTTCTTTCCAGGAAAGATAAAAGTAATTATAGCAGGTATGAGACAACTATTTTTTTCCCATCCCAAAACAAATGCTTAAAATGTAACAGACTCGTAAACACATAGACTCATAAAGAATATGTTAATACACATTCTTTAGAATATGAAACAGTAACTCATTATACATATTATACTCTCTTAAAGTACTGTCTTTAAAAAGGCAAATGTTAAAAAACCATAATTCAGGAAAAAAACAAGATTAGGGTAGCTAGGTGGCACGGTGGACAGAGTGCTGGCCCTGGAGTCAGGAAGACCTGAGTTCAAATTTGACCTCAGATGCATAACATTTACTAGCTGTGTGACCCTGGGCAAGTCACTTAACCCCATTGCCGAGTCAAAAAAAAGAAGCAAGATTAGAGACAAATGGAGGAAAGTTTAAGCTTTACTCATAACTTGAAATGTGAATGAAAAAATTCAGTAAAACAAAAAAGAACGATAGATTGGATTTATTAAATACCTACTACATACCAGGGATTGTGCTTAGTGCTGTACAAATATCTCATTTGAACATCACAATGACCCTGGTAGGTGCTATTATTATGCCCATTTTATACTGGAGAAACTGAGGCAAAGAGAGATTAGGTGACTTTCCTATGGTTACATAGTTTATAGTAATCTGGCCTGGAGTCAGATTTGAATTTAGATCTTCCTAATTCCAGGCCCGATGTTCTATCCATTGTGCCACTTAGGTACCTTCCATTCCACCCCCCAATAAGACACAATCAGTTACTTCCAAGGAATACACAATAAAAGGCAAAGATGTAAATAGAATGAAAAAGAAGTACTGAAACAAAGTTTACCATGTATCAGGTGAATCTATCAAACTAGGATTTGCAATCATACTATCTGACAAAGTACAAATAAAAATTCACAAAATAGAAATAAAGAGAAATTGCATTATGCTGAAAAGATCTATAGACAACAAACCCAATATCAATACTATACTTTTATGCTCCAAATATCACAGTATCTAAATTCATAAAGGAAAAATTAGCTGAATTACAAGAACAAACAGACAATAACATAATACACTTGTGTCATTTAATATCCCTATCTCAGACTTGGACAAATCAAATAGAGAGATAAGAAAAAGGGAAGACATATAATTACACAAATTGCTGGAGAAACTAGAGCTATTATTTGATATAATTATAGAAATGCTAAGAGTAGCAATAATTCAAGAGAAAGAAATTAAAAACATAAATATAGACAAAATAAAACTATTCCTATTGTTGATGCCAATAGTTTACTTAGGAAATTAGTAAAGGTATCAATTGAAAAAGTAGTAACTTAGAAAAATTGTAGGCAACTCCCCCCAAAATCATCAGCACTTCTATATCAAATAAAATTAGTATATTTATTATTAACATTATTAACAGAACCCAAGAGTCAATAATAAAAAGGGAAATAAAAGTCCAAAAAAACATAGCGCATAAAATATGTGGACATCATTTTATTAAAGCACACAAAGCACTTTTATAGATTCAATTATGAAGTGTTCCTTAAAAAAAAAAAGGCAGGCTAAATAGCTGAAGAATGTTCAATGCTCATGGCTGGGCCCTGCTAATATAACAAAAATGACAATGCTACCAAAGCAAATTTATGGTGTTAATGTTATACCAATTAAGCTATCAAAGGAATACTTTACAGAACTTAATAAAAAAATCATTTGGAAAAACAAAAGATCTAGGCTATTAAGGGAAATAACAAAAATGGTGAATGAAGAGGAAATAATGAAGAAGAAATAGCTTTCCCCACCCTCAACCTATATTATAAAGCAGTAGTAACCAACACCTTTTGGTATTGTTTTAACAAAAATAGAGTAGGTAAAAAATACAATAGGTAAACAAATAGAATGGAGTAGATTAATGGAATAGATTAGACAAGGGAGAATCAGAAACAATGGAACTCAATAACCCACAGTTTGATAAACCTGAAGACATCAATTATGAAAAGAGCTCCTTATTTGATGAGCACTACTGTGAAAACTAGAAAACAATCTAGCAGAAATTGAGTTTAGATCAACATCTTATACAATATTCCACTACAAATACAAAATGGATATGTGGTCTCCACATTATAGTTCAGACCATAAAAGCATAAAAACAAAATGGATATAATCTCCATATTTTAGATCAGACTACAAAAATACTGAATATATATCTCTCATAGGTAGGAAAGGTATTAAAGATGTATTGAAGGATAGAGGCAATTATGAAAAATAAAAAGAAAATTTTAATTACATGAAATTTAAAAGCTTCTGCAGGAACAAAATTAATGCATTTAAGTTAAGAAGGGAAGCGGTTAAATGTGGAAAAAAAGAGGGGAGGAAGTAAGATAGAGAGAAAATTAGATGATGTGAGAACAAAATATATAAATAAAAATTTATTTTTAAAAAGATACAATAAATGCAAAGTAATTTCATTTAAAATTTCTCAGATAAGTGTTTGGTATTCAACATAAGAGATAACCTATCTATCTATCTGTCTGTCTATCTGTTTGTCTGAATGTCTGTCTATAATGTATCATGCATATTATATATTAGCCATTCCCCAACAGAAAAGTGTTCAAAGGATGACTCAAATGAAGCATTGCCAACTCTTAACAACCATATAAAAGAATGTTCCAAATAACTAATATTAAGAGAAACTCATATTAACATAACTGAGGTTTCACTCCATACTACACCCTTCAAATGAGCAAAGATGACAAAATATTGGAATAGGAAATGTTAGAGGAGCTATGGGAAGATTAGCATATCTGCAATACTGGTGGGGCTGTGAATTAGTGCAGCTATTTTGGAAAACAAATTGAAATTATGCAAAAAAGATGACAAAAATGTGTGTATCATTTAACCCAGAGATTCTACCACTAGGCATATATCTTGGCATATATCTTGAGGAGATCATTGATAAGAAGAAAATTCCCATATATGCCAAAACATTTATAGCAGCACTTTTTTGTGATAGCAAAGAACTGGAAAAAAATGTAGATACCCTTTGATTGGGAAATGGCTAAACAAACTGTGGTACATGAGATGTAATAGAATATTACTGTGCCATAAACAATGATGAATATGGTGAATACAGAGAAGCATGGAAAGACTTATATGATCTGATGCAAGGCGAAATAAGCAGAATCAAAAAAAATATACACAATGACTATAGCAATTTTTTTTCTACAAAATATTTTCTTTTTATTTTCAGTTCCAAGTTTTCTCTCTCCCCTCTACTTCCTCCCACACTCGTTGAGCAAGCAAGAAATATGATACCTATTATGGATATGAAGTTATGCAAAACATTTATGAATTAGCCATGTCCCCCCTAAAAAAATTGAGGAAAATTTAAAAGGGGGGAAATGCTTCAATCTGTACACTGAGACTATCAGTTTCTATCTGGAGGTGGATATCACTTTACATTGTGAATCCTTTGGAATTGTCATGGATCATTGTATTGATCAGAGTTACTAAATCTTTCACAGTTTGTTTTCATAATATTGTTGTTACTATACAGATTGTTCTCGATTCACTTTGTTTTTCTGAAACCATCCTCTTTATGATCCCTTACAGTACAACAATATTCTATCACATTCGTATGCCATAATACGTTCAGCCATCCCCCAATTGATGGGCATCACCTCAGCTTCCAACCCTTTATCACCACCGAAAAAGCTGCAATAAATATTTTTGTACATATTGGTCCTTTTCCTTTATCTTTGATCTCCTTGGGGTATAGACCTAGTAGCAGTATTTCTGGGTCAAAGGATATGCACAGTTTAATAGCCCTTTGGGCATAGTTCCAAGTTACTCTCCAGAATGGTTAGACTAGTTCACAACTCCACCAATAATTAAATAGTGAACCTATTTTCCCACATCCCCTGCAGCATTTGTCATTTTCCTTTTCTGTCATCTTACCCTATTTGATAGGTGTGAGGTAGTACTTCAGAGTTATTTTAATTTGCGTTTCTCTAATTATTAGTTATTTAGAGCATTTTTATATGACTAGTATAGTTTTTATTTCTTCCTCTGAAAAATGCCTATTCTTATTCTTTGACTATTTAATCCAGACCTGCACAACTTGGTAGTAGATATGGGCTGAAATTAAAATAGGCTAAACTTCTCTGGGTCACAGATAGGTTTTTAGCTGCTAAATTTCCAAGTAAAGGTATAATTAATGAGTAAACTATTTTGCAAATAAACCACATTAAAAAAGGGAAAATTTCAATTAACATCAATTAATTACACTTATTACTTAAGATTTTTATTTATCATGAAGTCACATTAATGTTTAAAGAATTACTTTGCTAAGCGGTATACGTTTTAATACATTTTTCAGGTTTTCTTACTATTTACATTTGGTTAATGGGACATATTACACTTCTTGTCAGCAATCATTTTATCCAGAATCATGTTTGAAATAGATTTCTTTAAAAATCTGAAAGCTAACCTTAGTAGCTGACTCATTTTCTGAGTTCACTTTCTTGAAAAACTCTTGTTCTCCACTGAAGTTTTTCAACAATTTGGATGATTTGATTTGTTTTTATCAGTGTCCAATTTGCTTAAGTCAGGATGTTTTGATTCAAAATGGTGACGAAGACTGCATTCCTTCAGAATGGCTACTTCTCAGCAAACAAGGCATAATATTTTGTCTCTTGTGTAAGTAAATAAGTATTTATTTATCCTCTCTGGATTAAACACTCTATGCTCTGATTCGATCTTCACTTTCTTTTTATCACTCGTTTCACAAAGTCACTCCAAAAACTTTAATGTTTGAACCAAAAAATCTCCACAATTGCTCAGGTACAAAGAAATATGTAACAGTGTCTGGCCTTGGAGAGAGCGCCAGATACTCATGTAACATAGAGGGCGGCCACGCAGCGAGGGAGAGGAAGAAGCCCTTGTGTTGTTGCCTCTCATCCCGTAGAGGGCATCAGCTCTGTTGCCATGGGGCTGCGCTCACTTTGTCCCTGCTCAACACCAATAACCACCGAAAACACAGTGAAAAGATGTGACTCTCGCTCCTTTCAGACTAGAGACAGTCTGATGATTGTTGGTTGCCATGGGTCACATGACAAACAGGAGAGAGTTTGCAGTGGCAACCCACCGCCAAGTTCCATGATGGGCACAATAGTGACTAGTAGAAGGCGGGTTAAGCAGGGCATGGACAAAGCACTTGCTATATCTTTACTTTCTTTTACATCCTCTACATTTTTCGCAGGCTGCCTGAAATCTTTTGGTGGGCAAGCAGCCCACAGGCCGTATATTGTGCAGATCTGATTTAATCAGTTGAGGAATGGCTCCTATTTTTATAAATTTGGCTCAGTTCTCTATATGTTTGAGAAATGTAACCTTTACCAGAGCAACTTGCTGCAATCCTGCCCCTCCCTCTAATTTCCTGCTTTTCTTCTAATTTTGCATGCATTGGTCATATTTGTGTAAAAACCTTTTCAATTTCATGTAATCAACATTATCCATTTTATTTCCCATGAACCTCTCTATCTCTTCTTTGGTCATGAATTCTTCCCCATTCCATAGATCTGACAAGTAATTCCTTTCGTGTTCTTTTTTTTGTTTGTTTTGTTGTTTGTTTTTTGCTAGGCAATGGGGTTAAGTGACTTGCCCAGGGTCACACAGCTGTGTGGCATACAGTGGCATGTATCTGAGGCCAGGTTTGAACTCTGGTCCTCCTGACTCCTGGGCCAGTGCTCTATCCACTGCACCACCTAGCTGCTCCTTTCACGTTCTTTTAATTTGTTTATGATATCATCCTTTGCGGCTCACTAATGTACTCATTTAGAGTTTATCTTGATATATGGTGTGAGATGCTATTCTATGTCTAGTTTCTGCCAGACTACTTTACAATTTTCCCAGAAATTTTTGTCAAATAGTGAGTCCTTGTTCTAATAGTTTGGATCTTTGGGTTTATCAAACACCAGATTTTTGTGCTTGTTTACTTCTGTATATTGTGTACCTAATTTATTCCTCTCATTAACTCCTCTATTTCTTTTCCAGTACCAAATTGTTTTGATGATTACCACTTTGTAATATAGTTTGAGATCTGGTCCTTCTAGACCCCCTTTCTTCTTGTTTTGTTTCATTGATTCCCTTGATAGTTTTGACCTTTTGTTCCTCCAGATGAATTTTGTTATTATTTTTTCTAGTTCTATAGAGTAATATTTTTGGTAAAGACTGTGGAAATGTTACAATATTGTTAGAACTTCATCCACAAAACCACGAAAAGTAAATGTTTTGAAATTACAAAGAATATGCATATTCCCCAAAAAGGAGATATGAGGAGACCTTTCACCCTGACCCAACTCCTTTGAAGAAATAGGAGGTCCATGTATGTAGAAAATTGCATGTATTTTCTTTTTTTTAAAAAAATATTTTTATTGTTTCCCATGTAAAGACAATTTTAAACATTCATTTAAAAAATTGAGTTTCAAATTTTCTTTCTCTCTCTCTCATCTCCCCCTTCCCTGAGACAATAAGGAGGCAGGAAAGGGAGGAGTGAGCCAGGACAGCTGGGGGGTACCCCATGCAAGGGGAAGGTGAGATGGGGTGATAGCAAGGGACTGCATCATTTTCTGTGGAGTTGAAATCAGACAGAGCAACAGATGCAAAGTGCAGTGATCTGAGCTCTGAGTTTAGTATCTACACTCTATAAAGGAAGGCATTGGGAAGAGTTTTGTTCTCTGACCTCCAGTACTACAACCAGAGGGGAGAGGAGGCTGAGAGAGGTGATGTCAACCAGGGATTGAGATGGCAGTATGGTGGTGAGATTAGAAATGAGGAATTTATCCTGGGAAGGGCATCTTGTTCCAGACAAGTCAGGGCAGCAGATGCAAAAGTGGAAAAAAGAACAAGATATCAGCCAAATAGGTATCTGCCAAATAGACAGCACAGCAACTTTGGAAAGAACATTGGGCAGTATAGAACAGCAGAGAACTGCATTGCCTGAACAACAGGACCATCAGTTCCTATGCCAAGCTCTCTCTCTTTCTCTTAGAATCTCTTCACCATAAAAAGCCAGAATTCAGAAAGTAATGTCTTTAAAATCTCTTCCCAAGTGGCATGTAAACATTTGTCTCCTGTGCTATTTGTTTCTGCCACAAGACTACATGTTCATTGGAACTGGAGGAAAGGAAAGAGAAATGCCTTCCCTGCTTATTGCAATCTGTAAGAGGCCCAAGTGAGTGAACTTGGAAGACAGTAGATGGTGGGGAAAGGGAAAGTATGCGAGGGGGTGAGAAAGTGGAGAGAATCAGAGCTGAGGGGTGTGAGGGTGGTGGATAGTACCAAGTTGAAGAAACTAGCAGTATGGCTAGGGAGCTATAGAGAACATGGGATAATAGCTTAATGTGACCTGCTTATGGTGTGATGATTTCAGAGCTGCAGTGAAAAGGTTTTTAACATCTATTCACTGGTCCTTATGCATTAGTGTGCCTCAGCCTTCCTCTCTGAAACAAGATGGAAAGAAACTGAAGATGTATGTGGCATTAACCTTACCACTGACAAGGTTTGGGGGTGCTGGGACCCTGACAATACCAAGGCAGAGTTGCCTGGAATGAATTCACACACTCAAGCCTTCATTTAGGTATGTGGCAAAAAGTTTATTGTAACTCATTAGCAAAAGCAGGTAATGGTCCTTAGGGAACTTTTGAGAGAGTGAGGATGGTGCTGGGGCTTATATGGAAAAAGGGCATGGAAAAGGAATGCCAGGGATGCTAATTAGGTAATGTAGGGGTCCAGGTGTCTTTGGGAGCTATGGATGGGAGAGTGTAGGGAATATACCAGCCATTGAGGGGGTTGTCAGAGGCATGGACCTTAGGAATCTGACAGGAGGAAGAATCCTTGGGTCAGCCAGGAACAAAAATCCTTGGGCCAGGAACCCCTCTATCTGTTCTGATAAGATAATGTGTTCTGCAATAAGAGAAAATTTTCTCACAGGACAGGGGCCTATTGAGAAATTGGGAGGCTTCCAGAGACATGATCTTAGGGCTGGGGCCTGAGCACTCCATCACCACCATAGGTTTTGACTGTACTGCTACGGAGGATTAAAGGGGGATTTGATCACTACTCCCCTGGAGGTGTGTCAAATGGCAACCATTTTCAAGTCAATTTAATTCAATTCAACATTTACTAGATTAATTACAGAAAATATTTACTATCTGATTCACTTCCCTGGGACTTACTTTCCTATTCAATCTTGATTAAATGCCTTTTGGCTTTTGGATTCTTGTGCTTCTTTATGGTCTGGATTTTTAAAAAAATGGCATTGGTAGGAGCTTAGACTGTGGTTTGGATGGTAGATAATGCAAAACAGCACATGAAACCTGAGAAGTAGCAAGGGGTCCCAAAGTGATGTGTGAACTTGTAGGACTCAGGGGTACATCATTATCCTCATTTTACAAATGAGAAATACATTTGAATGATTTCAATGGAAGTATGTGATTTGAATGATTTGTCCAAGGTCACATATCTATTAAGTGTCATAGTTAGGATTTGAACTCAGGTCTTTCCACTTCCAGGACTAGCCTTCTTTCTGTTATACCATACTGACTCTTTACTTTATGCAAATTGAGGCTTAAATATGGGTAGGTCATTTAGGTAGAAATGTTCAAGAGGCTAAATCAGAAAGTAAAGTAAATCAGAAGATTACAGGGTTATAGATTTAGAGATCTCTGGATCTCTAGAAGGGACTTTAGAGGTCATTTGAAATAGTTTAAGACTATTGCGTTTAAGAGGAATAGTTTGAAATGAAATGGTTTAAGACTAATGATGTCAAGCCTTTCATTTAAAATGTTTATTGGTGTGTTTTATTTTCATACAGACAGTCCTCGCTTTACGAAAATGCACAGGTCTGCTGACTTCTACATAAAGCTTTTTTACTTTTACGTATTGAGAATTTGCGGGAAAGGAAGAGGGGAAGAAGGATACAGAAAGGGGCTGGCCGATGCTGATGGAGGGGCCGGCACACTGTTCAAGAACACTTTGGGTCCCAAGACAAAGAAACTAGAGCTAGAGGAGGAAGGGGGCGGGGCCAGTCACCATGCTGAGAGTTAGAAAAGAGGGCACAGACGCGGGGTGGGGGGGGGGCCGGGCACAGACGCGGGGTGGGGGGGGCCGGGCACAGACACCTGGGGGCAGGACACAGACAGGTGAGGACCGGCAACACGCGGGGCGAGGGACAGACACGTGATACCCATCCGTAGACCAACGGAAGACTGACATACCGGGCAGTACCAGGGCTGCGCAGGAGGTCTCAAACCTAACCCTCAATCCGGCACTGGAGGTCGCCCCCCAAGTCCGTTCTTCTGCTTTCACTTGGAGGTTTTGTTTTTTTTTTCGTGGTTTGTTTTTTTTTTTTTTTTGGTAGGTGGGGTTGAAGACCGCCAAGCGCCAAGCCAAGGGGCAGGAGTGGAGAGAGAGAGGACAGTACTGTACAGTAAAGTTAACAAAATTTTTTTTGTTTTGTTTTGTTTTTTTCTTTTTGGATGATGATTTCTTTCAGAATTCTTTAGCTAAAAATCGAATTTGCTTAAAGTGATAATTGTTTGTATTACCTTCATTTCAGAATATCTCTCTTCCCCTCCTCCTGTACCTACTAAGCAATTTTTCATAACAAAGAATAAAAAAAGCAAAAAAAAAGTAGTTCAGCAAAAGTAATCCTCATGTCATCAGAATCTGACAGTATATGAAGTGTTCCATGCCAATAGTCTCTTATCTCTAATCTCTTAATTTTACGGATGACAAAACTGAACTCCAGACAGGTAAAATGATTTACCCAAGGTCCCCAGGTGGCACAATTAGGATCAAACCCTCTGATTCCAGAGCAAGGGCAGTTTCCATTGAACTATGGTCTGGGATTAGATTTTGCATGATGGGTTCAAAATGTAGATACTGTTTTGGGGAGACACCACAGATGTGAAGTTTGTGTAAGGCAGGAGCTACTCAGCGGTACAGTTAGAAGTCAGGAGAATGGATTAGATCATCATTAAAAGTGAGAAGAGATAGGAGCCAAGGAGAGAAAGTTAAATATTGTCAGATACTCCAGAGAGGTCAGGTAGCTTGAGAACTGAGAAGAACCCAATGGATTTGGCAAGAAGAAATTGGAGGCTTTGGCAAGAGTAGTTTTGGGGGAAAATAAAGATGACCCCCCACACTACAGGGAGCAAAAGAAGTTGATTGTAAAACAAAGATAATTTTTATAATAGAAAAGCGTAATTAAGCCCTTGAGTGTAAAGGAATCAGTTCAGTTTTTTATAACCCCTTTCTATAGCTGGGGGTTAATGGATATGGTGAAGCCATGAGACCAGGCCCACATACGCAACTGATTAAGTGAATGATTTGGGGTTTCTTATCCGACCTACTTTGCAAGATTTAGATTAGGCTCAAAAGAAGCTGTATATTGTAGTAGAAAGAGCCAGGTGACCTGGGTTTGAAGCCTTGCTCTGGCATTTACTAGCAATGTGACCCTAGGCTAGTCAATTCCATTTCTGAGCCACAGTCTTCTCATCTATAAAGTGGGTATAGTACTTGTATAAAGGGGCCTCCACTGGGTATTCCACCCACTTAAAAAGTAATCACCTAATAAAAGTAATACAGGACCTAATAAAAGTAAACAATGGAGCCCCATACTTGAATTATCTGTATCACAGAGGTTTTTGTGAAGTAAACAATTTTTAACCCCTAAAGTGCCATATAAAGGTGAATTATTATTGATGTAGATAAAGAGATTTGGAAACAGCTTTATAAACATACACACATATATGTTTATGTATATATGCACACCAGATGCATACACACATGTGTATACATTGTACTACATACATTCATATATGTACACACGTGCATATATGCACAATATACTATATACTATATATCTACAGTATACAGTGCATATATACATACATGTATATGCATACTATATTATGCATTGTGTATATGCATATGTATCTGTTATGTATGTATATCTGTATACTATATGTATGTATAGAAACATGCACATATATACTACATGTGTTCCTTGCATACTATATGCATGCATATGAGTACTCCGTGTGTGCATTTATGTAATACATGTGTGTGCATATATACACATGTATATACACACACACGTCCATGTAATACTTTACATTTATATATGTGCTGTATGTATATGTATGTGCATATATTAACTATGGATGTATATGTGTATATGTATTTGAAATAAGTGCATATGTGTATATGTACACACATATATACTATATATGTATGTGTACACATGTTTATACTGTGTGTATGCATAATGCGATGTATACTATATGCACATGCATAGGTATTTTATCTATACTAGTTGAATGCATATGTATGTGTAGACTAAATGAGTGCATATATGTACATGCACACACATGCACATACATATACTATATGTATGTGTGTATATATATGTATCTGTATATTTCTCTAGGCAATGCACTAATACTATAAGTTGCAGAGAAGGTGCTAACTTGCATTTTTCTCCTTTGGAAGTTCTCTACATCAATGAAGTCATAGCTTTAACACATCTCTATTCTATGGAGCTTTTAATACTATGTTGTTGTTGTTCAGTCATTTCAGGTGACCCCATTTGGGGTCTTCTTGGCAGAGATACTGGAGTGGTTTGCCATTTCCTTCTCCAGATGTCCCTCATCTTACCAATGATGTAAGTTTTCCTTATATTGAACTAACCCTGCATTTTACCAATGAGGAACGGAGACAAACAGGGTCAACTAGCTTGCCCAGGGGCACACAGTTAGTAAGTATGTCTGAGGCCAGATTAGAACTCATGAAGATGAATTTTCCTGATTCCAAGGGGAATGCTCTATCCACTGAGCAACCTAGCTGCCCGTGGATTGTTGTTGTTATTCAGTCATTTCAGTTGCATCTGACTCTTGTCCCCATTTGGGGTTTTCTTGGCAAAGATACTGGAGCGGTTCACCATTTCCTTCTCTAGCTCATTTTACAGATAGGAAAACTGAGGAAAACAGGGTTAAATGACTTGCCCGAGGTCACAGAGCTGTCTGAGGCCAGATTTGATACTATAGATAGTATCAATCATTGAGCTGGATGGGTTCTTAAAGATCAAATAGTTCAGCTACCTCATTTTATAGATGAGAAAATGGAAGCTCAGCGGAGGGAAGAACCTTGCCAAGGTCAGGTAGCTCACTTCACCACTTTGCTTTTTTCTTTCTTACTGAGGGCTTAGAGTTCTGCATGCCGTAGCTGTTATTGTGTTGATGTCACCTTTTTTTCTTTGGAAAGCCCTAACTCCTGGGAGACAGCTGTGACTCTCCTCTGTGACAAGAAAGGGACATCTGCTCCTCCAGCTGTCTTTCTCATTGGCATCTTAGAGTGGAACCCTTGGGAGAATGCAGCTGGAAAATGGCAGAGGGAGGAGTCTCTTTTCCTTGGTGGATGTCCTAGCCAGACACTAGCTGTCATCACCTCTCCCCTCTCAGTAAAAGCAATCAAACCCACCTGTCACTAGGTTCCTCTATGGATTTCCTGGTCCAGTTCTGATACAGGCCACCAGGTGGTGCTCTCCAAGCTAGCTCTCCTATGCCCTAACTCTCAATGTTCTCATGTTGACCACTGCTTCTCCAAAAGCCCCACCCGTCCTCGAATTTATGTCTATTCTAGCATTATATGAAGACCTCTTTGGATCTCTGCATACCAAGAATTTGGGGACTTTTCCTCATACTTTATAATATTTTGTTGGTTTTTAAATGCCCCCTGCCCCCACTGTGGAATTATACTGTGAAATTTTTATAACACTCTTTATAAATGGTAAATGGATTTCTTAGAATTATGAGATCATAGATTTATAGCTGCAGTTAAGCTTTAAGGTTCATTTAGTGCAACCCACTTATAGTTGAGGAAACTGAGGCTAGAACTTTTGCATTTGTTAGTTCTTGGAATGTTTAAGTGCTGTCACTTGCTATATTACTAAATCTTGTATACATATTGATATTGAGACTGATAAGAGAAGTATGGATGGTATATCATTGAAATTCTGGTGCCTGGTTGAGAAATGTATATACCCATATGTATATGTATGTATGACCTAGAAACCCCAAGTAATTAACCCAGTGAACTTAATTCGTTTATGGGGGGAGCCTCACCCATCTTCTGGGCATTTTTGACCGTGTTTACTATTTCTCTAAATGAACCTACTCGTTCTGTTATTGGACGAGTTTGGAATTCCAGTAGGATTATACCTGGCGTATCAGATCTATTGGGGGGGAAGTTTTAGATGCTCTTTTGAAATAGGAATCCAGAGAAAATTTGTCTGGACCTCTAAAGGGAATGCCTATGGGAGTGGGATGCTGAGAGATAAATTTTAGTGAGTTTTATATAGAAATGGGCTCTTCAAGAACTTTGTCTAGACCCCAGTTGCATGGTCTTACATGCTATAGGAATCCTGGAAGTTTTCACCCAGGATAATTGGTTTCTCACCACAGAGCAAAGAGATTACTTGCATTCAACTCCAATCTCTGTGTGGAGAGCCCTATGTTCTCTGGGATTCAGTGGAGACTCAGCTTCCCTTAGATGAAAAGCTTGATTTTATTTTTCTTTGTAGTTACTCAGTGATTAAATCTATTCTGTGAGCATGGGCTTGGGTTTGGGGGCTCTAGTGGAAAAGGGATGCTCCAACACAAGTCAGTTTGGATTCGCCCCTGAGAGTGGAGGAGACTTTCAGAAAGCCCCAGGTCCTAAATCCCTTTGGGCACAGCTCCATATGCAAACAATCTGGGAAGCTCCGTAGGAACCAGATTTCCTTCTAAGGCAGGAAGCTGGTTATCTTTGGTTTATTTCTTTTCCTTAATGCAGTGGGTTGGGGAAGGCCATTTTGAGCACTCAGTCAGGCTCTTCTTGAATACTAAGTAAATAGTAATCTTTGGTAAACTTTGTGAGATGTTCTTTGCTGATTCTGCATAACTTTGTATTTGGGGACAATTATGGTTTTCTCTTGTACATGTGAGACTTTATAAGATTGTGTCATATTGAATATTTTGAGACTTTTTCCTGAGTCTCAAATATGAAAAAAATATAAAAATTTATTTCTATGTGTCACTGGGGAAGCAAATGAAAAGACATTGCTTATGCCTTCCTGAGATCCCAGAGAACTGTTCTGCATTAGGGGCATGGACAATGTGTTCAAAACACTCTTGTTGATTTGCTGAGGATGAAAGATTTTTCAAATAGGGGAAGGGAAGAGTGTAATTGGGGTGGGCACCTTCACAGAGTATTTCGGATGCTACTTGCCATGTGGAAAAGTGTGGGGGGCCTACTTCTGGGAGAGTCATGGTGACAAATAAAGGAAGTGCCTTGGAGAGACATTCTATGACTGGTTCTGATCTGGTTAGGAGGTTAGGAGGAGTCTTTTTCTTCCATGTGTTTTGTTTATTACATTTACAAACATTTATAGATTACTCCCACTTCATGGGAAGTCTCTTGTAACATAAAAAAGTTAAGTAAAATTAATAATACAGTGACCTAGTCTGAAAATTCACACAAAATTTAACATCTGTAATAGCCCCCTGATCTATTTTTTAATTAACAGAAATTCATTTTTTTCTTTCCCACACCCACTTCATTGAAAAAAGGAAAGGGGGAGAAAGCAAAAGTCTTTTACCAAATATGCATAGTTAAGCAAAACAAATTCTCCCAATTGCAATACATGGAAAAATGTACATATGTATGTGTATATGCATGTATGCATGTATATGTACATGTATATGTATATATATAATTCTATACTCTAAACCCATTACCTCTTTGTAGTAAATAGCATATTTTATCGTTCTTCTTCTGGAATCATGAATGGTCATTGTATTGATCATAGCTTACAGCTTTCAAAGTTACTGCTTTTACAGTGTTGAGTATTTATAATGAGGAGAATTCTTTTTGATTGGCTGTGTAGCTAGAACTTGGTGCCTTTAAAAGGCTCTAGAGACCAGAACTTAGACCACATGTTAGCTACTCTCTTTTCATTTCAATTTTATGATAGAAATAGTAAAATAAATTATTAATAAAATTTCATTTTCAGTTTTGGACCACAAATAGCAAATATATTATTAAAACATATTATTAAGATTATACTTTGTGACCAGGTTGGAGTTATGCCAGGAATGCAGGGTTAGTTCAATGTAAGAAAACTTATCCCACAGTATCCTGTTTCCTTACTTTTGTTCATACTGTTCCCCATACCTAAAATATTTGCTGTTGTTCACTCATGTCCAACTCTTCATGACCTTCTTGGCAAAAATACTGGAGTAGTTTGCCATTTCCTTCTCCGGCTCATTTTGCAGATGAGGAAACTGAGGTAAACAGTGTTAAATGGCTTGCCCATGGTCATACAGCTAGTAAAGTATTGCTGGCCAGATTTGAACTCAGGTCTGACTCCAGACTCATCACTCTATCCACTGTGCCACTTAGCTGCCCCTTAAAATGTACTTCTCTCTTTTTCATAATTGGAAAACTTTATTTATTATGCATATATGAGTATGCATACCAAGACATATATACATACATACACATATGTATACTTAAACATCCTTAAACCAAGTAAAATAACAATCCAGTAATTTGATTATCCCCAGTTTGATTTCTTTTTTTTAATTTATGGAATAAAACAAACATTTTCCTAACAAAGTATAATAAAAAAAGATGATTGCACATGAAACTATAACTCTATTATGTACAACTTGCTATTCTTTTAAAATATATAATAAAGTTATTACGTAAATTTCTTTTTTTCCTTTTTTCCTTCCCTCCCTCTCTCTCCCTCCAAATGGCTACTGTTAAATACAAATAGATATGTATGTGTAAAATTACTCTATGCAAACTTCTACTTATCATTTCTTTCTCTGGATGCAGATAGTGTCTCTCTTCATATGTCTTTTATTTTTAATTTCTGCATTTATAATAGTCAGAATGACTTAATCACTCAAAGTTGTTCTTAAAACAATGTTGCTATTACTGTATACAATGTTCTCTTGGTTCTGCTTGCTTCATTCTTCACCATTTCATGCAAGTCCTTCCATGCCTTTCTAAGATCTCCAATTTCTACCTGCTAAAACTCTGTCCATCCATTCAGATCTAGTTCAAATGCTGCCTTTCCCGATCTTCCAGTCAATGACAGTGTTTCGTGCTCCCCTTTCCCTCCATCTTACATAGCACTTGGTTTATAGCCCTCATGCGTTTGAGTGTCATTTAAATTATTTGTTGGTTAGTGTGTCAAAATCTTCTTTTAGATTATAAGCTTCATGAAGGCAGAGACTGTGTCTTATACACATTTATACCTTCCCTATCTCTTAGCACAGCAAAGAAAGCAGAGGGAGGGAGGGAAGAAATGAACTATGCTGAGTACTTTACGAATAATCTCACTTGAGCACTCACTAAATACTGGTTAAGTAAAATAAATATTTAATTGATGGAATGTGCGTGGGAGATATTTTTGAGCAGGGTTATTCTGGGCAGTAAGGAAGTCCTTTCCACTCATGTCTTGCTAGTATCAGAATTTCTTGTAGCCTCTATGGTCTTTTCATTGACCCAGGAAAATATGTTGTCTTTTGCTACCAAGAGCATCCTCTGACTTTACATTTATGGTCAGCTTGCAATATAAAAATTTATAGCATGTTTGGTATGGAAGGGCCCTTAGCAATCTTCAGATCTAACCTGCTCATTTTATACATGAGGAAACTGAGTCTCCGAGAAAGGGGAGTGACTTAGTGAAGGTCACAAAAAGCTAGCAAGTAGAAGAACAAAGACTTGAACCTCATCTGACTCAGGATAGATCATAGGATTCTACAATTGAAATTGGCCATGTAATCAAACCTCTTATTTTACAGATGAGGAAACTGAGGTCTAGAGAGGTTGGGGGCTTTCTTGTGGTCACATAGCTAGTAAGGCTGGAGGCAGGATTTGAACTCAAGTGTTTCCTGACTCTAGGTCCAAGTCTACTCTGCCATGGTGCAAAAGTAGATTGCCAAGTCTAGACATTCTCTCCCCTCTCCCCCCACTCTCCCAACTTCCCTAGAAACATACTTGGAATCAGCTTGGGTCTTTCTAACTAATTTCCTACTGGCTATGGGGATGGTGAGTATAGGGTGGGGAAAGGATACAAAGCCTCTAAAGAAAATTAAATAGTTTCCTTTCTTGTTACAATGAGACTAGATTCTCTATCTCAAGGAGGACTCTGTTCAAACTCTCACTTACATGGGAAAAGTCAGGACCCCAGAAATGGGAAAAACCCTTTGCCTGGATATTGCTGGATACTGTCAGGTTTAAGGAATATTGACTTCTTGAGCATTGGGCTTTTTTTTTTTTTAATGTCTTACATGACTAGGAAGCTACTTCAATGGTTCAAGCTTTCATCCTCTAGACCAGGGCTTCTTAAGTGTGCACACTTTGTGTTCAGAACCAAGGCTGCAGTGAAGTTACCAGTGATGCAACACCCATAAGCACTGCCAGAAACACCTTGGATTCATTACACATTTAATTTTGAATTAATTTTTGGTCATTTTGCATTCAGAAATCTTTTACTGTTGCCAAATTTTTTGCAACCTCATATGTGACCCACAGTTTAAGAAGTGCTGCTTTAGACTGATTAGTTCTCAATGGGTTCATTGTCTTTTCAGGGAAAAACCAGCCTAGCCTGTGGGGCACATACTTTCTAGTCTAGATGCTCCTACCACATTCCACCCCTTGATGACAATGTTCTATATAGGCCTTTTAGAGGATCTTCCTCCACCTGAATGGCTATAGGGCCATTATTTGACTGCCCTGACCTTGAGGATTCAAGATGAGTGGCCCACACAGCCCTGGAGGAGGAGTTTAGTGCAGGTAAAAGAGAAAACAAACAAACAAAGAAACAAACCAGGACAGCAGAAAAGGCAAGTAATGTATGGCTCCCTGAAGGAATACTATACTGTGGTGACTTAACAAAGACTCAAGCCTTCACTGACCCCTTTCAGAAAAACCACCAAAAATAAACAAAGAAAAAAACCTTCAAAAAAATCCCCCTCCAAGTGAAAGAAGAATGATCAACATACTGAGAGAGACACCAGCTGCCATTGCAGGATAAGGGTTTGGCTTGAGACCTTGAGAGAGGAGACCTTTATCCCGCTTTGCCCACTTGCCCCCGGTGAATGACCCCCATGTGTTTGTCTTCTGTCTGTCCACTCCTCGGTATCTTGTGTCTGTCCCCAGAGTCTGCCACTGTCATCCATCCTTGAACTATCTGCCGGCCCCCTCTGGCCCCCTTCCTCCATGGGTGCACAGCCCCTTTCCTGCTTCCCTCTCTCCCTCCCTTCCCCGCATCTGGGGCAAATTCACATTGTAAAAATTGCCTCACATAAAGGTCTACTGAAGGGTCCACTTTCATAAATCGAGAACGGTCTTTTTTTTTTTTTTCTTGTCCCCCATCCCACCTTAGATTGCAAGCTCTTTGAGGGCAGGAACAATCTTTTGCCTCTCTACCCTAATTCCTTAGTACAACACCTGGCACACCACAAGTGCTTAATAAGTGTTTATTCACTTACTAACTGAATGCGGTAATCCTATTCACCTTTCAGTAGCTTTCCAATGAAAGTGTCCCTCCACTACATGTGTTGTCTTTCCCATTAGAATGTAAGTCCCTTGAGGTCAAGGACTGTCTTTGTTCTTGTCTTTGAATCCACAGTGCTTGACACATAGGAAGCACTTAATAAATGTGTATTCAACCTTCCTTTTTCTGGGTCATATGAAGGAGGGTCTTAAGATGTTGGTTCCTCCAGCTCCTTTCTGCCTGTTTTTATAGTCCTTTGTATCCCAATTATGGAAAAAATAAGTTCCTCTTCCTTCTTCCTCATTTTTTCCCTAATGCCCCTTTTTCCTTTCTTAAAAGCCAAGCAACGGAACAATACCACACCCAGGCTTAGTGGTGTTTGTCTTTCCTTCCCCTATTTGAATGTAAGTACTTTATCTCGTTGTTGTTGTTGTTTAATTTGTTGACTTTTACTGACCCCTTTTGGGGTTTTCTTGGCAGAGATACTGGACCATTTGTCATTTCCTTCTCGAGCTCATTTTAAAGATGAAGAAACTGAGACAAACAGTTAAGTGACTTGCCCAGGGTCACAGAGCTAGTAAGTGTCTGAGGCCAGATTTGAACTCAGGAAGATGAACCTTCCTGACTCCAATCTCAGCTTCACTGCATTATGGGAGCTACCTTATCACCATTTAGCCTCTTCTAAGTGTTCAAATGTATTTACCTTTCTAATTTCTCTTAACAGCTTGGTTTGCATTTAAAAATTTCTTCCAGACTCTAGTCTTTTTATCAAAAATGCTTGATTCCTCTGTTTTACTGAAGATCTACTTTTCCTCTTATGGATGATATTCAGTTTCCTGGGATAAATTATTTTTGGTTGCAAGTCTTTTTCCTTTTCTTTTGGGAATATTGTATTATAAGATTTTCCGTCCTTTATGGTAGTTGATGTCACATCTTGTGTAGTCCTGACTGTGTCTCTTTAGTGCTTGAACTCTTTCTGTATGTTTGCATCATTATTTTTATTATTATTATTATTCTTTTTTAACTTGGAAGCTCTGGATTGTGGCTGTGAAATACCTGGGTACTTTTAGTTTGGGGTTTATTTCAAGAGGTGATCAGTGGACATTTTGTAGATGCCTGTATCTGGCCATTTGATCGCTAAAGTCTCCTCTTCATAGTCACCCTTCACTTCAAACACAAGGACAGCTACACTCCCTGTCTAATCCTGGTTGTGCTCAGTGTTCTGGGCCAGGCCTGACTTGGATTGATTAAGTGGTTCAGGCTTGGGATTAGAACAAAATAATATGCAGGTAGACCACTGTCATAAGATTTGTCCAATGATTCATTGATAGATACTGATGCCAGTCACACTTATCGAGAATAACTTTGTTTATTATAGGCTTAGAAAATAGACCTACCCAGTGAGCCCTGAATGCAGTTTCAGCAAACCAAAACAGACGCAATGGAATTTTACAAAGGCATAAGGGGAAGGTAAAGATTTACACATCATAGAATAGCTAGCAGAAGGGGAAGATCACATCAGGGAAAATTATAAACAAGTCAATAAACACTAGGGATAAAGCTACCTAGTTACTTGACATGCTCATCTTAAGTAAATAGAGGTAATAAAGCTGAGCCAGAAATTCTCCCATCATTAATCACCCACTGTTTTAAGGAAGTGGCATTCATAAAGCCAGTACAGAAAATTATTTTTTCACACCAACAATCAATTAACAAATATTTATTATGCACCAACTATGTGACGGGCACTGCTAGACACCAAGAATACAAAGGCAAATTAAAAAAAAAAGAAAAGAAAAGAAAAAAGAAAGAAACAGATCTTTCTCCTCAAGGAGATTACATTCTTTGGGGGAAATGACATCTAATTTTTATGTATTTTGTGTTTACTTTATATATATATACTATCTCTTCCAAATAGAATGTAAGTTCTTTGAAGGCAGAGCCTTTTCCATTTTTATATTCTAGTCCTCAGCATTTAGTATTGCTTAATAAATTCTTATTGAATTGAACTGAATTACAAGTTACAGCCATCCTTACAACATGCATTGTGGTTTGAGGTTAAGGATAGTCTATGGTTATTGAAAAGACAAAATACCACATAGAAATCAAACCCTTATTTCTGGTGACAGTAGCCTCATACTTTAACTCAGTGATCTGTAGAATTAATTGTAAAGGCAGAGCCAAGAGTAGAATTCAGGTATCCACAGTCTTAATCCAGGGATCTTCATATCTCTCATAGTCAGCGTATCTGTCTGAACTAAGTGCCCGGATACTTTTTTTAGCTGGCCTCACTTAAGAATCATGGACTGATTTGGGAGAGCCCTCACTACCTCAGCAAAAGCTCTAAGGTTTCAGCTTGAGCAGCTCCTGTCTAAGAGTATCTTGACATGCAGGCAGCCTGACCCCAGGGACCTGCCACATGCTTCCCAAGATGCAAGCTATTTCACACTTTGGGTTCCCAGCTGCTGCCCTTCCCCCTCCTCTGTCCATCTCTGTCTCCTCTAGCTTCATTCTTGTCTCTCCCTTTCCACCATCCCTATCCTCCCTCCATCTCTGTTAACCGACACTTCAGATCCCTTCTACTCCAGCCCCTAGCTCCACCTCCAGCTCCATGCTTCCCGACAGTTATTTCTTCTCCACTCTCCCTTCTCCTCCTTCCCACCCCAGGCTTTTTTGGTAGAACCATGTTCTAGGGCTGTTTGTCATCCTGGGCACACCATACCCTTTGGATTCTTACCCCCATGAACCTGTGTTTATAGAAATTGTTATTATATTTCCCCTTAGAAATCAAATAGATGGCAAAAAGAAGATGCTCTGCTCCTCTGCTTTGAGAGAGGAGGGGAATGAGAGGAGGTGATGTTTTCCTTTATCAAAATCACAGAATGTTAGAGCTGGAAAGGGCCTTATGGATCATCTGGCTCAACCTCTTCATTTCATTTATTCATTCATCCATCTCTCTATCCACTCTATTTATTTGTTTATTGATTGATTTAGTGGGGGATTTTCTTTTCTTTTTTATTGTGAACTTGACAAACAGGACCATTTCCACATGCAAAAAACAGAAAAAAGAGGATTTTATATAAAATTATGAGTCTACAGATTATTTTTTTTAAAAGCTCCTATTATATTTAACACAACAGTACCAATACTGTCTGATTGTGTCCCCTTCTGAACTTCCTTCTGCTCTTTTCCATGTATTTAAAAAAAGTTTATAAACCCTCTTTCTTCTTCTTCTTCTTCTTCCTTCGTTCTTCCTTCCTTCCTTTCTTTCTTCTTCTCCTCCTTCTTCTTCTCCTTTTCCTCCTCCTTCTTTCTCTTTCTTCATTTTCTCCTTCTTTTCTTCTCTATCATTCCCCAAAACATCTTGCAGTATTCTCTCCTCTTCCCCACTTAATACTCTTCCTATGCCAAATAAGGATATTCATACAAAACAAATTCACCCATTAGTCTTATCTGAAAATGTATGTCTCGTTCTGCATCTATGGTTTATCATCTCTTGGCCAAGAGATGATTCTTCATTCTTTGACTTAGATTCTTCATTATTAAACTTCTAGAGTCGTATTGGTAATTTATCAGCTGTTGGGTTTGTGTGTGTGTGTGTGTGTGTGTGTGTGTCTTTCAAAGTTGTTTTCCTTTATATTATTGTTGTTGAGGCAGCTAGGTTGCATAGTGGACAGAGCCTGAAGTCAAGAAGACCTGAATTCAAATGCTGTCTCAGATATTTGTTAGCAGTTTGACCCTGGGCAAGTCACTTAATCACTCTCTGCCTCACTTTCCTCAAATGTAAAATGGGGATAATAGCTACACCTACCTCACAGGATTGTTGTGAGGATCAAATGAGATATTTTTAAAGCTCTTAGCGCCTAGCACATAGTAGACACTTACATTCTGTCATCCCCTATAGTTGTATATATTGTTCTCTGGGCTCTGTTCATTTCATTCAGCATCAGTTCATACAAGAATTTATAGGTTTCTCTGAGTTCATCCCTTTCATTATTTCTTATGTAAATAATATTCTGTTATATTCGTATACTATAATTTATTTGTTCAGCCATTCCCCAACTGATGGGCACCCACTTTGTTTCCAGTTCTTAGCTGTAATGAAAAGAGCTTTTACAAATGTAAATCTCTCTCAAATGTAGTACGGGGTGTTGTGTGTGTGGCTTATAGGAAGGCTGGAATAGACACATTTCTAGCTTCCCTTCCCTTCACCCTCCTCCAAGGGAATCTTTAATTCCTGCCAAGAGGGGAAGCAGGAGGCTGGGGACTAGAAAATGGCTGCCACTCAGATCTCCTCAGAGAAAAGGGGTGGGTATTGGGCTTATATCTATCTTCTCCCTTAAATACTATTAATCTAGGGGATCTGATTTTTAGGTTCAAGCTAAACTTCTGATCACTATTCTTTAATATTCATTTGAAGCTTATTATGCTGTATGGTGTGAAATGTTGTTCTAAACCTAATCTCTACGAATCTGCTTTTAGAATTTTCACAGTAATTTTTGTATAATCATGAATTTTTACCCCACTAGCTGGTATCCTTGGGCTTATTGAACACTAGGCTACTATGTTCAATTGATTCCGAGTCTTATGTATCTATTCTTTTCCATGGATCATCTTTTCTATTTTTTAACCTGGTACAGCTAGGCCCTCTTTCTTCCCACTTTTGTTCATTATTTCCCTTGAGATTCTTGACTTTTTTCTTCCTCCAGATACAGTTTTTTTTAAAGTTCTATAAAATAATCCATTGATTGATTGGTATGGCAATGAATCTGTAAATTAATCCAGACAGAAGTGTCATTTTTATTCACATGGTCCAACCATAAGCAATTAATTTTTTTAGATTATTTTTCTTACATTATTTCTGTAAAGAGTATTTTGTATTTGTATTCATATAATTTTTGTGTGTGTCCTGTAGGTAGATGCCTAGATATTTTATTCATCTTGTAATTGTTTTGAGTGGAATTGCTTGTTTTTAAAATTTTTTTTCTGTTAAGCTTTGTTGGTAACATACATAAAGGTTGGTGAGTTTGTGGGGTTATTTTATAACTTGTTATTTATTAAAGTGATTGTTTCAGTTAACTTTTTAATTGAGTCTCTAGAGTTCTCTGAATAAAAAATATCATCTGCAAAAGCTGTAATTTTGTTTCTTCTTTGTCTGTGTTCTCTCAATTTCTTTTTCTTGTCTTATTGCTCTGCCTGCCATTTCTAGAATTCTATCACATAATATGTATGACAATGGATATCCTTGCTTTGCTCCTGTTCTTACTGGAAAGGCCTGTGGTATTCCAACCCCCTCATTTTACAGATGAGTAAACTGAGTTCTAAACATATCCAAGGTCATAGTTAGTCATCGGGAGAATGAGGATTAGAATCTAGGTTTCCTGACTTCCAGGCCAGCATTTTTTACAATATGCCTCACTGACTCTCAGATTTTGTATCAGTTTTTAACTCCTTGGCAGGGCCCCAAACTCAGTCCTGAGACCTAGGTGATTGAAATGGGATGGAGCATGGGTTTTGAGGAGAGGCTAAATGTTATCTCCCTCTTTCCTTTCCCCATTTCTATTCTGAGCCCCTCAACTATCTGGGAACTACAGATGACATGAAGTGAACTAGGCCGGGAAGAAGATAAAGGAAGAAAAAGGAAGTAAGTAGATTAAGAAGTGATTGGAGAAAGCAAGATAGGGAACAGGTAAGAAAGATAAAGGAAAAGAGATGAGAGAAGGAGAGTAAAGGAATAGTAAATATTTGCAGCGGAAGGGAATAGAGGGCTGCCTAGAGAACTAGCAATTTCAGGTGCCTTTTTGTTTTAGTCACCTCTTTGAGCCTCAGTTTCCTCACTGATTTCCTCTAAATGGAACTGATTATTGTCTTTTTATCCTTGAGAATCATTGCCTTTTTTTGTCAACCTCTGCTTTATACTAATTTTCTAATTTGTATTGCAATTATATGCATGGATCTCCTCTTCTCTACTAAATTGTAAGATATTTGAGGGCAGAAAAAATATCAGATTTTATATTTGTGTTTCCAGAACCTAGAATAGTTCTCAACACATAGGTACGTAGTTGATGTTTGTTGAAGGGAATTATTATGTATATAACTCACATGTATGTTTATGTATATTTTATGTATGTTTATATATGGATATGTATATATACACACATATATCATGTGAAAGTTTGCAAAATGCTTTCCTTGCAGCAGCATTTCTGGGGAGGTGAAAGTAAGTATGATTAATCCTGTTTTACAGACCACGAAACTGAAATTTGTTCACGATGACATAGCTATTATGTCTCCAAGCTGGAAGTTAAGCTCAGGTCTTTTGACTTTGGGTTTAGCCTTCTTCTCAATACATCATGCTCTATAATGTGAGGTGGTTGGACTAAATAATTTCTAAGGTTCCTTCCAGCTCTAAGACTCTATGGTACTCTATAATTCTCCTGTTCCTTGAGGCAGCTAGGTAGTGCAGTGGAGAGAGAACTCTGGGCTTGGAGTCAGAAAGTTGTTTTTGTTTAGTTGTGTCCAACTCTTTGTGACCCCACTTGGGGTTTTCTTGGCAAAGATACTGGAGTGGTTTGCCATTTCCTTCTCCAGCTCATTTTATAGATGAGGAAACCACATCTATCCACTGTGCCACCTAGCTGCCCTATGGAGTCAGAAAGACCTGAGTTCAAATCTTGTCTCAGACACTTAGCTATGTGACCTTAGATCATAAGTTGCTTAATCTCTCTCTCACTCAGTTTCTTCATCTGCAAAGTAGAGATAAGAATAGTTCTTGCCTCCCAGGGTTGTGAAGATCAAGTGTGATAATATATATGAAGTGCTTTGTAAACTGTAATGTATTTATTATTATTATTACTCTAGGCATTGTGCTTGTGGGCCAAGTTAAATGCTTTGCTCACCCCACCCATGGTTAGGATATACCAAGAGTACTCTTGAGATGTGAGAGTAATAGAATCCTTGCTGGCCTATGCCACTTTGCCAACTTGAAAAGGGGCACAGGCTTCAGGGAGGAATTTTTGCCAGCTCTCATCTCTCTTCTGCCTCTTTAGGGACCAGGACCCAGTGCCCAGCCCCCTGCTCAGTCCTTCATGTTTAGCTTTGGTCACCCTCTGAAAGGATCCTGTGCTGTGCTCAGGACCAAGATCTCTCAGGGTCCTTACAGCCCTAAAAATTCTATGGGACTGTGATGAAGGACTTGGAAGTATGGTGCTTTATTGCCTATAGGGCCTATAGGCAATTTTCAGGTAGAGTCTTAATTAGGAATTCTTTGGGGCAAAAATAGTTGTGGGTCAATAGGTCGATAGGCCACAGAGCAATGGCCTTGGGTGGTGTGGGCCAGCAGAAGACTACAACGTGAGGCATAGACAAGAAGTACTCCTCCCACCCTGCTCCCCTCCTCATACCATGTCAGAGCTCTGGGCAAAGTCCCTTTCCCCTAACACTAGTTATGGCTCCAGTGTCAGGGACCTGAGGACTTGTCTAAAGAGGACACTTGACAAACATTTTTTTTGAATGAATGAATATGAGAGAAGTTCAATGACTTGAGCTTGTGGAGGCTCATGATCTGGGGACCCTGAAGGTCATGGAACTGGTGAGTAAGGGGATAGTACCCAGAATGGATTCATCATCCTTCAATCCATCTACTTTCACTGTGGGGTTCTGGGCACGAAAGCTGAGCCCCCTGGATAGTGTTGAGAGTGGAGGGTACAGAACAGATCTCTGCCTAAAAGGAATGTGTATCAGGCAGCCCCCGCCCAGGAGGGGCTAAAAAAAGCCCCGCACTCCCCTGAGCTTTGTGTGTGGGGTTATCAGCTGCTATGTGTCGGCTCGTCACTGTGGTCAGACTCTGACATTTTTAAGGGGGCCCTGGTCCCCTATCCCCTCTGTGTTTCTCCCAGGCAACAGGAAGAGGGCAGCCTTTTCTTGGCCTGGATGCCAGGGGTATGGTGGAAGGAGAAGGTGGGGGTTGGTGGACCCAAATCTGGTGACAATGGACAATTGTCAGCTGGACTCTGTGGGCGTTTCTTCCTTTTATAGTCAGTGACAGTTGCTCTCTCTCTGGCCCAACCCCGGGGGAGGGGGGCTCAGGTCAATGATATAAGGGGCAGAGAAACTCAAGGCTCCCGTCTCTCTGTCTTCCAGCCTCCTCTTGCTTCCTCTTAGGGTTTCCAGTTCCATCAGAGATCCCAGCGCCATGCCTCCCAAGAAGCCTGAGCCCAAAAAGGAGGCAGCCAAACCAGCCCCAGCTGGAGCCCCAGCCCCTGCCCCAGCTCCTGCTCCTGCTCCAGAAGCCCCCAAAGAACCTGCCTTTGATCCAAAGAGTGTGAAGGTGAGATGCATCTAACTGGGAGGAGGGGGATCAAGGACCTTTTCCCACTCTGGGAGGATAGGGTAGGTGTACATATTGGGGAAGAACGTTTCTGGGCTTAATTAACCCCTTACTGGGACAGAATACTACAGTGTACCTGCCCTAGGGAATAGACACATTGTGTTTTTAATCTTTTTTATGTCTTGGACCTCTCTGGCAGTCTGCTGAAGCCTAGGGATTCCTTCTTAGAAAAATGTTTTTAAGTGCATAAAGTAAAATACATTAGATTATGAAGGAAATCAATTTCATTAAAATACAGTTATCCAAAAAATGTGAAAACAAGAAGAAGTTCACTAGACCTTAGGTTAAGAACCATTGATATAGAGGAACTGGAAGCTAAGGAAGGGGAAGTATCACTGTACAATGACCCTAGGCTTTAATCAGTCACTCAGGAAGCATTTATTGAGTGCCTGCTATGTTCAAAGCACTGTGTTAAGGACTTGGGGAGATACAAAGACGTTTTTGTTTTTGTTTTTGTTTTTTAAAGATAGTTCCTGCTTTTGAGAAGCTACTGATTTAGTTGGGGGGAATAGACATACACAGACATAAAAAGATAACATATCCTACAAACCGGTATATGATAAGTGCCAAGTGAATGACAGTTCATGGGATTTAGGTCTGGAAGGTCTTTACAGACATTTATTTTATGGATGAGAAAATTGAGCATCAGAGAGGGGAATTACTTGCCTAAGGTCATACAGGCTAGTAAGTCATAGAGTCAGGATTTGAACCCAGGTCTTCAGACTCTACATCTGGTGCTCTCTCAACTATACCATGTTTCTTAGGTAATAAGAGCTAGAAGGGCTCAGAGGAGAGAAGGAGAGATCCTTACAGGCTGGTCAGGGAAGACTTAGTAGAGTAGGGAGGGTTGGGTCTTAAAGGGTGAATACCATTTAAACAATCTCTCCCCATTCTCTGTTACATTCTCATTTTTACATTTCTAACACCTTCCAATGTCAACCTAGGATGGCTGCAGCTGAGGCTAACATCAATACTCTGGCTATGCTCAGCATGTTGATGGTACTGCCCCCATATCAAGCTAAAATTTTTCTACCTTGTTTCTTCTCTTCTTTCTGCATTTGAGGAACCTCTACCCAGATCCCACAAGAGTGAGCGTATGGCAGGGTATGGCTGTTTCTAGGGTTGAACTAGAAAAGGGGAATCTCTTTACCTTTTGTTTCTCTTGCCTTCAGCCCCCTCAGGGGAATGTTCCTTTCCTCAGAATAGGTGTGGCTCCCACCAACCTGGCTGCTTAGCTGAGAATTCCAAGCTCACAGACCAGGCTGTGGAAGGAATTAGTTTGGGAGGGGAAGCTAGAAAAAGGAGTGAGGAGTGAGGGTAGAGGTGGCCAAGAGGCTCCTCAGGGGAATGGAACAATTTTAAGCCTCCACACCAAAATGAGGGAGGTTGTGCAGTCACTGGTAGGGAGAGCTATTTATAACTGGGCTGGGGCTGGAAGGGGTGGGGCAGGAGACAAGGGAGCCCAGCCCTCACGACAGAACTGGGGATAGACAGCTGGAGGGAAGGTAGGTAGAGCCAGGATTAGTCTGGGCTCAGGCCTAAAGGAGTCCAGAGGCTTTTGCGCACCATGTGTCTCTCTCCCTTTATGGGCAGAGCCTGGCAGGTACAAATCCACTCATCATGACAGCCCTTTGCTATAATCTTTATCATGTTGGGATTAAGCACCACTCCATTTGGACAGCCACTGCCAAGCTAGGTTCACTAGCCATCCAGCGGTGCCTTCTTTGACCCTGGCAACTGTTTCAGCAATGAGTCAGTGAAATAAGCGAACTGCCCACCACCTCTCTCTGGACCTTTCCTCTTAACCTTTTTTTTTTTTAGATGTCAAACCTCATGTGTCACTGAGGTTTGAAATCTCTCAGCCTTCCTTGACTCCTCCCTCTCCCTTATGCTTCCCCTCCCCACCGAATTCATTTCTCCGCTCCCCTCCTCTCTCTTCCCCCCTTCTTCCCTCTCTTTCCCTCTCCTCTCCTCTCCCACCCCATTCCACGAAGTATTCCATTCTACAAAACCTTTTCGGCAGTCTGATGAAGCCTATGGATGCCCTGTCAGAATAAAGTTTTTAAATGCATAAAATATATGAATTACAAAGGAAACCAATTACATTAAAGTATAATTATCAAAAGATTTTAAAAATAAGTTTACAGACCCCAGGTTCAGAGATGGTTAGAGAATGCTTTGCTTACCTAATGCTCTCCACATTGTCCTGGCCCTCTGCACATCATCTTGTGATCCTCCTTCCTATACCCCACGCTGCTGGCATTTTTTAAAAGCTCTGAGAAACTGGTTTGTTTTAAATGTGCCCACTGCAAACTTATTCACATTGTACTTAGCTATAGCAAACCTCTTCTTTCATATATTGTGAAACGGTAAAATGTCAGTCCAACAATCTTTCTGAATTCTGACAGATTTGAAGTCAGGGACCCTAAACGAGGCTCTCTGTCAGCCTCGTGGGAAGGGGGAAGCAAAGAATCTATAATTACACTAATTACACTAAGCACCAACCTCCTTCCTGCCTCTAAGCCATCCTTTATTCCTCCTGTGTGGTATAATGTAAAAAGATCTGGACTTGGAGTCAGGTGACCAGGAAACCCAGCTCTGCCACTTAGTATCTATGTGACTTTGGACAAGTCACTTTACCTCTATATGATAAGTACCTTCATTTATAGTATGAAAGGGTTAGACTATAAAGATCTCTAAGGTCCCTTCCAACTCAATATCTAATTGTGTGATCCTATAAACTTTTATGAGTATTATCTAAAAATGGGGATAATAATTAGTCAAATCAATCAACAGAGGTCAGCGTAGTGTAAATAGAGAACTGGTCTTGAAGTCAAGAGGATCTGACTTCTGACACACACTGGCTGTATTACCTTAGACAAGTCATTAATATCTTAGTGCTATCTATAGTCAACTCTCCGAGATCCGTACTTGCAGAGAAGATGATGACTTTCTTTGGTGGATGGAGTATTCTCACATGGGAGTTTTCTTTACTAATAAAATCACGGGTTCAGGTTCTGTCCAATCCCTATCTCTATTCAGTCCTTAATTAATAAGCATTTATTAAGCATTGTGTCAAGCCTTGTGCTAGGTACTGGGGATACAATAACAAAAATGAAACAGTCTTTGACCTCAAGGAGCTTAAATTACAGTAAGGGAGACAAATGCATACCTATATTTGTTTTTCAGTTGCATCCAACTCTTCATGACCCCGTGGACCATAGCACACCAATTCTATACATAGGTTTTTCTTGGCAAAGATAATGGAGTGGTTTGCCATTTCCTTCTCTAGTGAATTAAAGCAAACAGAGGTTAAGTGCCCAGGGCCACAGAACTAATAAATATCTAAGGCCAGATCTGAACTTGGGTTGTCCTGACTCCAGATCCAGTGCTCTATCCACTGAGCCACCTAGCTGCCTGTATACCTATATAAGTATATGCAAAATAAACACAAAGTACTTTCTTTCTTTCCTTCTCCCTTCCTTTTTTCTTTCTTTCTTTCTCCCTTCCTCCCTTCTTAACTCCCTTCCCTCTCTTTTCCTTCCTTCCTTCCTTCCTTCCTTCCTTCCTTCCTTTCTTTCTTTCTTTCTTTCTTTCTTTCTTTCTTTCTTTCTTTCTT
>NW_020954579.1:10392200-10402275 GCF_900497805.2 Vombatus ursinus
TTCTTTCTTTCTTTCTTTCTTTCTTTCTTTCTTTCTTTCTTTCTTTCCTCTTTCTTTCTTCCTTTCTTGCAGAGGGGTGCTAGGAGACTTGGGGAAATCAGAAAAGACCTAATATAGGATGAGGGGCTTGAGGTGGGTCTTGAAGGAAACTAGAGGTTCTGAGACATAGAGGTGATAAGACAGTGTGTTCCAGGCATGGAGAACAGCCTTTGCAAAGACATGGAGATGGGAGATGAAGTATATTGTATGACAGACAGTAAGGAAACCAGTTTGGCTGGAGTACAGTGTATATGAATGGCAATAATGTATACTAAAGCCAGAAAGGTAAGAGCTTTAAATGCCAAACTGAGGATCTTATGTTTCATTCTAGAGCTGACAAAGAGCCACTGGAATTTATTAAGTAGGAGAATGACATGGTCAGACTTCTGTTTTAGTAAAATCACTTTGGCAGTGAATTATACATTGAAATAGGGAGAGCCTTGAGGCAGGGAAACCAGTTAGGTTATTGTAGAAGTCTAGACAAGAGGTGATGGGGGCCAAAACTCAGGTGGTGGCTAAGTGAGTGGAGAGAAGGGGATGAAAGTGAGAGAAATTCTCAGGTTCAGAATGTCCAAAACAGAACTAATTTTCTTTATCCTCAAATCCACCCTTCTTATGAACTTATTTATTTGTGTGAGAATACTGCCATCCTTCCAATCACTGAGGTTTGTAATCTCTCAGTCATTCTTGACTCCTCCTTCTCCCTTATCTGCCCCCCTCCCCCTTCACTGGTCCCCTCCCTACCCCTCCATTTTCCTTTTCTCTCCCATTCCATTCTTTTCCATGGAATATACCATAAGCTTGCTCCTCAGCTAGCCAGCATCTAGGGAGGTCCAGGTTCACATCCGTCATACCTTTTATAATACAATAATTGGAGTTTCCTTCCAGTCGGTGGCCTTCACCACTCTGTTCTCTCCCTCCTCACAGATTGATTTCACCGCTGACCAGATAGAAGGTGAGTACTACCCCTCCTTCCCTGCTGTTGTTGTGGCCTCTGTCCCCTTTCTCGATGAGAACTAACACCTCCCTAGAGAGGGCCTGTCTGGATCTTCCAAGAGTCTCCAGAACCTCTGACAGTTGCTTAGTCCTCTAGCCAAGTTATTTCAAAACCTTAAGAAGTGGCCATGGCCAGTTGCTGTGATCCTCTTCTATCCAAGCTGATGAACTATATCTTGTCCGGGGTTCAGTGTCCTGGGAGAAAGTTTTACTCCATCCGATTCTTGGAGTAGAGGAGCCTTTTTTTTTGTTTTTGTTTTTTGTTTGCCTGTACTCCCACCTCATCCAGTCCAAGGCAATTCTGATATCACTACCACCTTTCCCAAACTCCCACTACAAAGTCTTCCGGAATGGACCTGTACTAGGTTAGCAAATTTAATACTGAACTCTCCTAAACCCTCCCATCAGCCCATGTAAATGACTTACTTGTCTTATATTCTCTTTCTTCCCTTTATGGACTTCAGTACATCCCAGCTTCAGGGCCTCCGTCCACAGTGAAGTCCCTAGGGACCAGGAGGCAATGCAACTTTAAAACTGTGAAGAATGATATCACCCATCACCTGGTGCCAACACACTGGTTCAGAGATAAGGAGGGTGCCTCTGTCATGGTTATCTCTGATTTCAGGGACCCCCTTCAGCTACATAAATGCCTTAAAGACAGAGGATCTTATACTTTTGTAGCTGGAAAGAACCTTGAGAGATCATCTGGCCCAGTTTGTCAACAAGTCAGTTAATACACATCTATTAAGTGGTTCCACTGTGCCAGGCACTGGGCCACCTGCTGTGCATATAAAGAAGGAAAAGAGACAGTCAACGAGCAAACGTGTGAACTATGTACAAACAAAGCATAGATAGAGAATAAATTGGGGATATTCAACAAAGAGAAGGCAGTAGCATTAAGGGGGATTGGAAAAGGCTTCTTGGAGAAGGTAGGATTTCATCTAGGCCTTGAAGGAAGCCGGGGAGGGAAGGTGAGGAAAATGAAGAGGGTTCTGGCTTTCAGGTAGGTAAGCGAAGCATCAAGGTAAAATGGAAAAACAAACAGGAGCAGCTAGATGGTACAGTGGATAAAGCACTGGATCTGGAGTTAGGAGGACCTGAGTTCAAATGTGACCTCAAATACTTACTAGCTGTATGACTCTGGGCAAGGCACTTAACCCCGATTACCTTAAAAAAAAAAAACGGGAAGAAAAACAAACATTGGCTTTGGAGTCAGAGGATTGATGTTTGATTCAATACAATAGATTGAACCATTCAAAATATACAATAGAAGGTTCTTATGTCTGTTTTTAAAGGAGTGATTCTAGCTCTGATTTTGTGATATTCCAAAGTTTCTCCATGGGGTACTGGGAAATTCTAAAGCTAAAACTAATTTTTAAAAAATTCACCTGTATGTGAGAGAAGGTTGCAGAATCAGACTGTGGCAGGATGCTACATCTTTAAAATGTTTGGAACTCTGAGCTAGCCACTGCAAAGGAGTCAGAGGATTCAGATATGGAGGGGAACCTTAGAGATCAAAGCCTAAGGCTGTGTTTCATTTTGTAAATGAGGGAACTGAACCCCAGAGAGTTGAAGTGATATACTCAAGGCTACTCAGCTAACAAGGGCATCTAGGTGGTGCAATGGATAGAGTACTGGCCTTGGAATCAGAAACATTCCTCTTGGTGGGTAAATGCGGCCTCGGATGCTAGCTGTGTGACCCTGGGCAAATCACTTAACCCTGTTTGCCTCAGTATCCTCATCTGTAAAATGAACTAGAGAAGGATAGGGCAAACCACTCCAGTCTCTTTGCCAAGAAAACCCCAGATGGGGTCACAGAGAGTCAGACACGACTGAAATGGCTCCAGAGCAATAACAACAGCAATGCAGTTAACGAGTAGCAAACTGGGGTTCAAATCCAGGTCTTCTGTCTCTGGCTCTAGCGTTCTTTCTACTATAACACGCTACCCCTGTTTGATTATCGTCAGGGTTTATGACTCACTAGCCCATTACAGCGGATTGTCACTGACCATGAAAATGCCTTTCTTGTGTCCAACTGGAATCCCTTCTGACTCAATTTTGACCCATTGCCATTCGTTTGATCTTTGGACACAAAGAACTGTCCGCATGTGGCTTTGTAAAGAGAGCTGTAGCCCGGGAGTCAACAGATGGATCCTAATCCCAAGTTCTGCCACCAGTTTGGCTGTGTGACTGTGAGCCAGTCACTCAACCGGTCTGGGCCTCCATTTCTTTACCTGTAAAATAAGAAGGTAGGGTTAGATGATCCCTGGGGTCCCTTTTAGCCCTGACAGTCTATGTTCTATTCAGTACCCTCCTCTGAAAACCCTTCAAATGGAAGAAGAGAGTCACTAAATTACCTCTTAACCCCTGCTCTAAGCTAAATGATGTGATCCTTTTAATAGCCTTTCCACATCTGAGACACTTTCCCTCTCTGGGCCTATCCCCATTCCCTGAACCTTTTAAAGTATGGTGACCAAAAGTGGCCCGAGCAGAGCGCTCAAATCAAAGTCTGACTAATGCAGAGTACCGAGGAGGGATTAGTACTTGGCCCGTGGGTGTTTGTCATGCTCCTTTAAATAAACCCCAGGACTAGGCTGAATTTTTCACAGCACAGCCACACTGGCTGACTCACAATCAATTTGGGCACTTACCAGTCTGCGCATTAAGCCCCGAGGGAACATAGGGAGAAACCGGTTCATTAGTAGGGCATGGTTGAATTCCCCCTCTCCTTTCTAAATTTCCTCAACAGAATTTCATTAATAATTGTGTAGGGGGTCTACCAGAGTTGGGGGGTGTCACATGTGCATAGAGTCATGGGATTTTAGAATTAGAAGGATTTTTCAAAGGATCATTTAAGGCAGGAGTTCTTAATCTTAGGTCCATGAAAAAATACTTTGATAACTGTATATTCACATAATTAATTTCCTTTGTGAGCCTATATATCTTCTTTGTTGTTTTTTAGTCTTTTTTCAGTCATTTCTGACTCTGTGACCCCCCTTTGGGGTTTTCTTGGCAAAGATAGTAGTGTGGTTTGCCGTTTCCTTCTCCAGCTCACTTTACACATGAGGAAACTGAGGCAAATGGGATTAAGTGACTTGCCAAGGGTCACACAGCTAGTTAGTGTCTGAGGTTGGATTTGAACTTAGGTTTTCCTGATGCTCTAACCACTGTGCCACCTGGCTGCCATCATTCATCTTATTTAATGCACATAAAAGCCCTTATGAGAAGGGGTCCATAGGTTTCACCAGACTGCCAAAGATATCTTTATGTCACAAAAAGGATTAAGAATCCCTGCATTAGAGAGACAACATAGTGGACAGAGCAGGTTATAGAGCCAGAAGGACCTGAGTTCAAGTTTTGCCTCTGATACATATTGGCTGTGTAATCCTGGGCAAGTCACTTAACTTCTCAGTGTACTGGGCAATTCTCTAAGTAGAGCATTTCCTCCTCCAGGTGTTCCCTATACCAATGAAATCATAAGTCTTACCTTTAAGTCTCAACCCTCCTATCTTTCAGATGAATCACAGAATCTTAGAAATAGAATTCAATCACAAAATACTCTTATTTGATCACAGAATCACCTAAATGTGTCAGGTACTGTTAGGTGCCAGACCACAAAGATAAAAATGACAGAGATTCTGCTCACTGAAACCTTAAAGTCTACTTGACAAAAACAACATGTAAACATGAGTAAAGGTGAAATGTATGCAAAATAAATAACTTCATGTGTGTCAGGTAAAGTACTAATATCTGGAAGAAATAAGAAAAACCTCTTTAAGAGGCTGGACCTCCGCGGGTACTGGGAATTACACTAAGTTAAGGTGAAGAGGAAGACCATGTCAGACATAGGCAGCTAGTGCCAGGCACCACAACTAGGTGAACTTATGTGTTGGTCTCTGGCAGCCTCTGCCTCTTTTATATTTCCTTTCTGATATCTTGGGTGTTTAGATGTCTGAAAATCCTGGAGGCCTCTGAGTTCATGGCAGAGGTATCCCCAGAGTGACAGTGCTTGACAGAAAGAGGAACTTCAGTATGATGGAGTAATGGCCACTGACAGGAGGATTGGCCTAAGCCTGGTCTGTTTAACAAGCAGACAGCTCTTGGGAGTGGTTGGACAGTGCAATGCTGAGGTGAAATATAGATTGCTTGATTAGTGTTCTTGCAAAACTGTTCTATGTCCTTATGATGCTTAAATATTAGCCTCCTAGCCAAGTGTAGCAAGAGTTATAAGTTAGGTTACTAAATCCTGGTATTTCTGTTAATGAAAGCTACAATTCTTAAGTATTTCTTGCTGTGTAGCAATTGATTATGCTGTCTTATACCCAATTCATGTTTATACATAGAATACCCTTTTTGCTTCCTCCTATTTGGGGAAACCCTAGACTTCTGAGCTATAACTTTTACTATAATTAACTGTCCCTGGGGATTTATTAATGAGTGGAAAGAAAAGGGAACTCCTCAGAGGCAGGCTGCCCAGGACTGAACCTGATCCCAAACCCAAAATGTCTGTTTTCAGGACAGGAAGGAACAAATACCATGCAGCAAGTGCCCTACCCTGTAGGTTCAGCCAAGCACCTGTCAATGCTAGATGCACAAATTCAATTTTACAAAGCTTATCATAGGTTAGTGCTTATTTATTACTTATAAGGTCCCAATACAATATTTTTTAATTGAAAACTGAATAACTAACAAGAATGAGAAATAGAAAAAAGGAAACGAAAAAGCAAGCTTCATCTCTTAGAGAGAAATTCTACACTCAAATGAGCTCCCAGAGCACATTTAGGGGTTCTTCTAAAGAGGGTTAAAGGTTAACTGGAAGTTACCTTCTTACTCTCAGTCAACAGACTAAATTGTCCTTGGTGAAAACTTTTTTTGGTCCTTGCAACACACGGGGCACCCAAAATTTCCCTTATTGACCCCTGCAAAACATAGGGTCATTCAACTGGAGGCATAAACTCGCCTAATGATAGGACAGGTAAATTTAGGGGAAAAATTAGAAAACAGATGATACCTGAAGATATGTAGGGCTCCAAAAAAGGGATTGAAGACTTGGATTTGATTGGAATTAGACCCTCAAATCTCAGATAATCCCTCGAGAGTAACAATACTAATTGATACTGGGTCCAGTGGGGCTCTCCCTGTCCCAGAGAGAGATTCGTTTCACACTTGACTCTAAGCACACAGGATCCAGGTTTGACATTGGGGGAACCTGACCTCCAAAGAAAGGAGTCAAGGTCTTTTTGTTTTTACACTCTTCATCCCTGGGGAAAAAAAAAAACTACTTAGATCTTAGGCTGGCTCATGACTAGGGTATCAACCCAAAATGTGGAATTCAAAATTACTCAATATATAATGTAAAATCAAGTATAGAACAGCTATTTATTTCCTCTATACAAAAGAAATGTCTCATACTAGAAACTCACAAACGCACATGAACAAAGGCTTAAACAAATGGAAATAATAACTTAAAACTACTGTTATATTCTCCTAGAAGAGTGATACTTAAAATACCAAAATATGAAGTATTTGGGGGTTTGCCTCTTCATCTTGGCTCCGCCATATTCAGATAATTCCCTCTGGGTATATGCCTTCTGTCCATCCTGGCAAACATATATGTTTTTTGGCCATGAGCTCACAGTTTTGCATTTTTGCCCAAGTTGGAGGAGAGCTTCACTTTCCCCACGTTTTGTGAGAAACCCAGGAATTAGGCTTCCCACACTGTCAGTTGAAGGCAGGGTCACTCCTTTTTTTAAAGTCTACTGAATCAGCAGCTATTCCTACTTAGTGGCCAATAAGGAGATTGCTTAGACATCTTAAAGTGCAGGTCCTTCCAGAAGCTGCCAGGGAAACCCAACACAAGCTCCCCTGAAATGCTTTTCCTCTCCCCCCCCATATAAGCCAACAATAGGTAAAGAAATTTAAGCAAACTTTCAGCAAAGATATACTGTTATGGTTTTCTAGGTTCCAATGGGGATACACTCAGGTCAATAAGAGCAGCTGGGAATTGACAGTTCATTACATCTGAAGAGCTATCTTCCTGTCTTAAAAATGTTTTATATAAAATTCTACCAAAAAGCAGGCCTTTGTATATTTAGTTTATCCCTATTCTGTGTCTCCATGACTAAAAGCTATTCATATTTTTTAAAATATTAACTAGTATAGTCTAATCAGTTACTTAGGGTCCAAGACCTAGGCAAAGCCAATAACATCCAAGACAACCATTCTCATCCTGGACCCTAAACTTTTAACTAAGCTTAAGATTTCATTATGTTTTGAGGCTGCCATTTTGAACACTGTTGACTCATATTGACTACAGTTGACTAACCCCTTCTAAATCTTTTTTAGACAAACTTCTGTCTAGCCATACCTTCCCCTAGCTTATACTTGTGAAGTTGGTTTTCTGAAACCAAGGAAGGAAACTGAGGCCCAGGGAGAAGCCTGGGTAGTAAATTTGAACTCAGGTCTTCTAATATTCTTTCTACTATACCAGTACCTGAATACACCCCTAGCTCTCACCTGTCTCTCACTGATAAGGTAGTCTTAGAGGGTTCTACCATCTGGGTCAAAATTTTTATTTAGCAATTGTCTCAATAAATATGGGTAAGTATACTAATGTGTGTGTATGTATGTGTGTTATTTTTAAAACTAGAGCTATAATTTCATCAGTTGTAGGGTTGTAGGTGAGAAATTTCTTCTATAGGAAACTTTTCTGCAATTTAAGGTCACTGAGAGTTGCCTACCGTGGAAAGATTCGCTCAGGGTCATGCATCTATTACGTGTCAAAGGCAGGTCTTGAACTCACTTCTTACTGACTCTGAGGCTACCATGTCATGCTACTTCTCCATATTAGTCTATCTATTAGTTTATTGAGTTATATCTCACTAACTGAACCAATGAGGAAGGATAGGAGGACAACCAGATTGGACCAGAGAAGAGTCTGAGTTAGAGAACAGTCTGAAAAAAATGCAATGTCATTACTTCCAAAGGACAGCATGCACTTTCATTTTAAATAGTAATGCCTAGGAAGGGATGGTAAAATGTCAGGTAGATGACTTTGAGGGATCTGCTTTAATACTATAATGACTTATAATTTGTCAATTCTCGTAAATCAGTGAGTGCTTCTGAAGTACTTGATAGAATTTAAAAAACAGTTTGTTCTCCAGTGGTTTCGAACATTCTCCCTGCATTCTGGGTTTTTATAATATTAATAAATTTAGCGAGTCCTTTCTGCATAATGTGTATTTCAGCTATTCAGTCCATGGGGATTATCACAAATTTTGAATTGGAATTTAAATTAATGAGGTCAAAGATGTCTTTTCATCTTTTCTGTCCCTCAGTGGCTGCACCCTAGGTGAGTTCATCCCCTCCATTCCCCTGCCCTGTCTCTTTACTCCAAGTGCAAAATTTCCTAATTTTGGATCATACATAATCAAACTCAGGTGAGAGATGTATAGGAATTTTAAGATTGCCCACTGACTAGCTCCTTCTTTTTTTTTTTTTTGCTTTTTGGTGAGGTAATTGGGGTTAAGTGACTTGCCCAGGGTCACACAGCTAGTAAGTGTCAAGTCTCTGAGGCTGGATTTGAACTCAGGTCTTCTTGACTCCAAGGCCAGAGCTCTATCCACTCCACTACCTAGCTGCCCCTAGAATCTTCTTCTTGTTGTTCAGTTGTGTTTGACTCTTCGTGACTCCATTTGGAGTTTTCTTGTACAGGTATTGAAGTGGTTTGCCATTTCCTTCTCCAGCTCATTTTACAGAGGAGGAAACTGAGGCAAAGAAGTTTAAGTGACTTGCCAAGGGTCACAGAGCTAGTAATTGTCCGAGGCCAAATTTGAACTCACGTCTTCCTGACTCCAGACCCAGCACTCTATCCATTGCATCACCTATTTGCCCCTAGTTTGGTACCTAGCCCCTGACTATTATGGTACAGTGGAAAGAACACTGGCTCGCCTGTCAAATGTGCTCAAATCCCATCTCTCACAATTCCCTGGGGGACCTAGAACCAATCACTTATCTTACCGGATCTCAGTTTCCTCATCTGTAAAATTAGAGGGTTGGATTAAGAGTTCTTTAAGGTCTTTTCCAGCTCCAAGAGAGTTTACAGGATCCATGATCCTCTATTAGGCACAAGAGTGGTTCTAGCCATAATCTTTTTTCTGCAGAGTTCAAGGAGGCTTTCTCGCTGTTTGATCGGACACCAACTGGAGAGATGAAGATTACATATGGACAATGCGGGGATGTGCTACGTGCCCTGGGCCAGAACCCCACCAATGCTGAGGTCCTCCGGGTGCTGGGCAAGCCCAAGCCTGAAGGTCAGGGGAAGGGCCAAGAGTATCAAAACCCCAGCTCTCTTTCTGTGTTCCAACATCCAGGGCCACCCCAGGACTCGAGTTGCTACTTCCTTGTACAAACCGGTCTCCCCATCTCAACTGTCCTCTTCCTCTGCTTTCCTACATCCCCCTTCCTCCATCATCACTCATCTTCTTTGGAAAGCCTTCCCTGACCTATCTCATTTTTGTCCTTCTGTTAGTCAGTCAAGTAGTCAATAAACAATTATTAAGCATTTTTATGTGCCAAGCACTGTGCTAAGCACATTACTGGATATTCCCCAAGTCTAAAGATCTGTGTGTGTTCCTAAAGCATAAATACTTCTCTAATATAAGCCCTATGATATCCCATTTAATAATTTGCTTGAATTCTTAAGTCATTTTTATGTGTTTGGCTCTCCAATTAAAAGTTTCTTGAGGTCAGAGTTTGTTCTCTGTGACCTCTTTGACCTAGAGGATTAGTAAAGGACTGAGAACATAGTGTACCTTCAGTGTATGTTTGTTAAATAATTAACTATTTCCTCTCCAAGACAATTTCTACTTTTTTTTCAGGCTCTATAAGGAGGCAGACACTCATCTTGGAATGCCAGTATCCAACAAAGTCAGGGTAAAGCTGACTTCATTGTCACCTTTACCCTGAGAGTCAGGGTGGCTTTTTCCAGAACCTCCTCCATTTCCCTTTTTTGCCCCCTCTCATTGCCTTCCTCCTTGGT
>NW_020954579.1:10402285-10417773 GCF_900497805.2 Vombatus ursinus
AGGGGCAAAGGGGGAAGGCCTAAATCAAAGTTGGAACTCAGCTCCCTGGCCATATGAGTGACCCCTCTCTATAGTCTTTTTTCTTCAACATAAGGTCTTTAAGCATTGAGGGGAGAAAGAGAAGGGCAGGGAGAGGAGGTATAGTAGAACAGTGGATTGGAAGTCAGGACACCAGGCTTCTAGTCCCTTGATCTGCTACTAATCCATTCTATGAACACGAGCTTGTCACCAGCTAATGTTTTTATATCTGTAAAATGAAAGGGTTGGGCTTTTATGGTCTGTAATGTCCTTGACCATATTTAAATCTGTGAGCCTGTAGGGATGAAAAGAAGGCAATAGTTATTGGTGTAAGCTGAGAGAGAGGCTCTCTGATTTCTGGGGCTCTTGTCCTTTAAATCCTATTTATCCCGTGGTTGTATCTAAGGCAAGGTGGGCTGGCGCCCCAGGGTCAGGAAATGTCCAGTCTCTGACTCTGTGCTCAGTACTTTTCTTTCAAAATCCTTATGAGAGATTTGGGAAAGAGCTCTGCTGTTATGGAGGATATGGATCTGTGGACTAGGGAAGCTACTGAATAGTGGGAGGTAGGGGAGGTGGGTTACTATCTACCCTCTGCTGTCAATGACTCTAAGCATGTTCCAGGTGAGAAGATGACTGAATCAGAAGTAGAACAGCTGATGGCTGGACAGGAGGATGCGAATGGCTGCATTAACTATGAAGGTCCGGGGAGTAGGACAAGAGCAATTAGATCCTCTCAATCCCTTCCCCCCTCCCCAGCTCCATCATTTCTAGGCCCTTCTATCTATGCTACTGAAAAATGGAAACCTAGACCCAGTGGGAGCAGGGTAGCCTTGTCTCTACTCTTGGTATCATTTGGAGGAAAGGGATAGGTTCGGTGATACAGTTCTGGTAGTTGAGTAGGAGGTCATCTAACTCAGAGAGTCCATGAGGTGAGGAAAGAGTGTCTGGGTGCATGAGACATTCCTTCCCAGGCAGGAGAAGAGGGTTAGGATGGAGAAAGGAGCAGACAGAGGAAAAGTTCAGAGTCAAGGAGCTGGGAGGGGCCAGAAAGGGGGTGGGGCAAGAGGAACCTGGTCAGGGTCTTGACTCCCACCTTCTCTTTCAGCCTTTGTCAAACACATCATGTCTGGATGAATTGGGACCTTCGGGGTAAGTATGAACTCCTCCACAGTCCCTACAGAGGGGTAGGGCCATTCCTAAGGTTTCAAGAGTGCTAGGGGCTCAGGAAGCCTCTTGTAGCCATAATGCCCGACTGGCATGGTGCCCCTCTACTCTTACTGTACCTCCCCTTATTCCTCACTCCTCCTTCATGGCTCCCCTTTCTAGACTCCTTTCCTCCTTCCTTTGCCCCTACTCATTCTCCTGCTCACCCTCTACACATTGCTGACAACCTTAGCCCCTCTCAATTCACATACATTCCTCCAGGCTTGGGCCTTTCTGGCTATGTCGATGGCAAAGGAAAGGCAGGGCCAATGGACTGGAGAAGCCCTTGTATCTACCGTTGGTCCCATCCTGCCCTTCTTTCTCTTGCTATCCACAACCTCTGTTCACAGGTTTTTTCTTACCCTTGACCCTCTCTCCCTAGCGTCCTCCCTGCTCTAAGGTGTAATGCTTGGGAACTTGATAAGGGAGTCACTCACTTTCCTCTGTGATTGCCTTTTCAGGTACAAGGTGGCCTTCTATTGCTGACACTGCATCAGAAGTGAGTGAACCCTTGGAACAACTGTGGAACTGGAGTCAGAGGGACCCAGGCCGGTCACCCCGTTACAGTTATGAGAAGCTCCTCAGCTTACCAGCCACCTCTGTAAATAAACAACCAGGCACTATCGTATATAACAGCTTGGAGTCTGTTTTCTGTGATGTTTCTCCCATCCCTGGATGAAGTCTCTCACTTCAGGTCTCCCCTTCGTGTTCATCGATTAGAACAATAGGATTTGTAGCTGGGGACCTGGCCAGGTGAGGGGAGAGGCCTGGCTGATAGCTCAAAGGATAGTGGTGGGGTCAGAAATTTAGAAGGGAAGGGTTTTAGGGATCAGAAATATTTATGGGAATCAGAATTCTGTTCTTATTCACAGTAACATTCTATTGACTCTCATTGTTGCTTCATCCCTCCTTAGGTCAAGTCTAATTGACAGGAAGTAAACAATTGGGTGTATGGGGTGGTGGTGGTGGTGGTGGTGGTGGTGGTGGTGGTGGCAAGGACTGAGTCTAGACTCAGGACCCTCCCAAGTGGTCCCTGTCCCTGGTATGGGATGTTTGGGTTTCCATTCCCATGAAACAAAAAAATCTTAGATGTGAAGCTGAAAGGGACTTTAGAGGCCATCTTATTCAACCCTTTCATTTTACAGAAGTGGAAACTGAGACTGAAGAGGTTAAGTAAGTTGAAAAAAGTCACATAGGTAATAAGCATTAGGAATGGGATGTAAACCAATGTCCTCTGACACAAAATTCACTGCTTTTACCACCTTTCCTTGCTTTCTCCCAGATGCTATGTCTCACTCACTCACTGAGGGCACCACAATGGCTCCTGACTATTTATGTAACCTCAGTCCCAAAGCCTATATCCCTCAGTAGGATGTAAGGTCCTTGAGGGCAAAGATTTTTTTTTAATCTTGTTTTGTTTTTGTTTATCTTTGTATTTCTAGTGAATCCTCATTAGATTGGATGCCAAGGGCCCCAGAGCCTATCACCCTAGAGGAGTGTAGGTCAAAGAGAATTCTCCCTGCATCCTCCTCCCCCAACCCATCCCCTCCCCAGTGACTCATCCAAAGCTTGCTCTGCATCAGCTATGGTCAGGGAGAGACTCAGTTAGAGATGAGGGAAGTGAAGGGGAGATTGAAAAAGAGGTAAGGAGAAAGATGGAGAGAGGCAGAGACATTGAGGTAGGGAGAAATACACTCACAAGTTTCAGGAATGAGCTGGCATCATCTCAGGTCCCAGGGACTTAGTTACCCCAATGTGGGTGTCCTCCTGTCCCTAGATCCACTAGTGGGGCAGCTAGGTGGCACAGTGGATAGAGTGTTGGACCTGGAGTCAGGAAGACTCATCTTCATGAGTTCAAATCTGGCCTCAGTCGCTTACTAACTGTGTGACCCTAGGCAAGTCACTTTACCCTGTCTGCCTTAGTTTCTCATCTGTAAAATGAGCTGGAGAAGTAAATGGCAAACCACTCCAGTATCTTTGCTAAGAAAACCCCTAATGGGTTCATGAAAAGTTGGACACTCCTGAAAAATGACTTATCAACAAAAATGAACGGGTTGTAACAGATGATCTCCATGGCCTCTTCAAGTTCTTCACAAGCATCCCAAAGCGCTGGTATTGAGCGCTCTCTCTCTCTCTCTCTCTCTCTCTCTCTCTCTCTCTCTCTCTCTCTGTCTCTCTCTCTCTTTCTTCCCAGCTAACCCTTACTTAGAGTTGTCCTCCTGCCCCTATAACTCTACAGGAAACCCTATTCTGGCTCCCACCCTCCCTATGCATCCTCTCTCTTCAAGAGGCTTCCAAGATGAATAGACCTCACCTTTCTCATCCTTTTTGACCTCTCTGTTGTGTCTCATCGGTCAGTTAGTCAACAAAATGAATCACTTTTCTGTAGCAATTTAAGGTTTATTAAGGACTTTACCCCAAATATCCCTATGAAGTAAGTAGTTCAAGCATGACTATTAGTTAGCTAGTGTTAACTGAGCAACTGCTGGGTGGTTGGCTCTGTACTTAGGGAAGTAGAGGATTCAGAAGTTTAAGAGGTGGTCCTTGCCTTTGAAGTTAAAATACAGCTAGAGAGGCAAGATGGACACACACACACACACACACACACATGCACACACACATTTTGTTCTTAAAAGTCCTTTCTAATCCCACTTCCTACCATTAACTTTGTGTGCTATCTTGGCCAAGTCATTTCCCTTTTGGCTTTCAGTTTCCTCCTATGTAAAATGAGGGAGATAGGTTAGACCAGGGGTGGGGAACCTGTAGTCTCAAGGCCACATGTGGCCTTCTAGATCCTTGGGTATGGCCTTTTAACTGAGTCCAAGTTTCACAGAACAAATCCTTTTATTAAGGGGATTAGTTCTGTGAAGTCTGGATTCAGTCAAAGGGCCACACTTGAGGACCTAGAAGGCCACATATGGCCTTGGGTCCACAGGTTTCCCACCCCTGGATGGTCTCTAAGGTCCCTTCTAGCTTTAGCATTCTGTGGTCCTATCGTTCTATGACACTCCTTTTTGTTGTTGTACTCCTACCTCTCTGACTATTTTTTCTCTGTCATCTGGCTTCTTTTCTTCCATCCTCTCACCCAACATTTACTGTGGATGCTCCTCAGGATTTAGAGCTGGGTCAATCGCTCTTATTCAGTGGATACACTAGGGACCACCATATTTCATCACATCCTTCTCAGTGTTATTGTAGAGGGGCTGGATTGCAGATGAAATATAAAAGTTTTTGCCTTGGTCATCAAGGATTTTAGTTGGGGAGGACAAAGGTACACATAAGTAATAAATAAAGAACAATTATGAAGTTGTGTAAGAGGCAGTAATGGCATAAACGCTGGACCGGGAGCCGGGCAGTCTGGATTCTGTTTCCATTTCTGCCTTTAGCTGGTCATATGACCTTGAAAAAAATTACATTATAATTCTAGATCTCGATTTTCAAATCTGTGCAGTGAGGAGATTGGACAAGTCAGTGATTCTAAATGAAAGCTAATATAGTCTTTACAGTATATGCTGAAGAAATATGGAATCTAGAATTGATCAAACTGGGATGAGAGAAAGGAGAAGGATGTGAGTTTTGAGCCAGGTCTTGAAGGAAGCAATGCACCAACATGAGGCTGATGAATTGGAGTGGGAAGGGGAAAGAGGCAGCATGGTGTATTCAATCTGGAATGAGAGACCCTGGGTTTGAATCCTAGCTGGTCTGTTTCCTACCTATGTGATCTTGGATAATTCATTTCCCTTCCTCTTTGATTTGGTTTCTTCACCTGTAAAATGAAGGGATTGGATAAAATGACCTCTAAAGTCTCTTTGAATCTTTCCAAGAAGGATGGTGTAAGGTGAGAGGATGGGAGAAGAGCAAGATGTTCAGGTAATGGTGAAAAGACTTAGCCTGGCTAAGGTATGGGGGATTTTTTCTGCCTTCAAATGAGTTCCCAGTAACTGGTGCTGATTTTTAGAGAGGAAACTAAAAAGGAAATGCCTCTTGAGCTGTACCCCACCACCCACAACCACACACTACCAGAGTCCCACACTTACTCTCCCTGGAGGGCACACAGTCAGTTGGGGAAAGTTTTCTGGTATGGGGGTGAGCCCACTGTGCATCTCTGCCCTGTTCTGAGAGAGGCAGTGTGGTTAAGTATAAAGGATTCTGGCTTTTGAACATAGCTTTATCACTTACCAGGCCTCAATTTCCTCATCCATAAAATGAAGAAGTTTAGACTATATGACCTCTAAGGTTTCCTTCAGCTCAGTGATCCTCTTGGAGTGGAAAGTTTAGCTCTTTGGGAGGTTCTTTTCTTTGGTTGGCTGACTTTGGGCCTGAGGGAGAGATGCCACTCCTAGAGCAAAGGGCGAATGGGTTGGGAGGAGGAGGGAATTGCTGTTCTGGGACAGAGATAAGCAAGTCTCCAGCCAGAAGCCAGCAGAGGCGCCTGGTGATAAGAGGGTGTTGAGACTTGATGGAACACAGAGCAGCAGCTTGTGAGCAGGAGAAGAGGTGTCTCAAGATGGGGAATGGGGAGGGGGAAATTGCAGGTGGGGGAAGTTGAATGGAAGGGCAGCTAGGTGGCACAATGGATGAAGTGCTGGGCCTGGAGTCAGGAACTCATCTTCTTGAGTTCAAATCTAGCTTCAGATATTTACTAGTTGTGTGACCCTGGGCAAGTCACTTAACCCTGTTTGCCTCAGTGTCTTTATCTGTAAAGTGAGCTGGAGAAGGAAATAACAAACCGTTCTAATATTTTTGCCAAGAAAACCCCAAATGGGGTCATGAAGAGTCAGATATGACTGAATAAGTTGAACGAATGCTATATGTGTAGGACAGATGGACTGGAGTTCTTTCCACTGAACTGGGCATTCACACAGACCCCTTTCTGTGGGACGTGAGCACTGGCCCCTGGTAAAGTACTTACGTGACTCAACAGTTCTTGATTTGTCCCTTGGTTCCCTTGACAACGGTTACATTAAAGACAATTGTCTCAACTGAGTTGGGAAGAGCCAGTGACTCAGGGCATAGGAACAAGTAAAAAGGATGACAACCCCTACCTTTTGCTGTTGTTGTTGTTGTTAAGTGCATCACTTTGGGCGTCTGCCATTCTTCCTTTGACTTATAGCTCTGGGTGAAGAGGGTCTTTCTTTCCTCTCCTCTAAGCGGCAATGGCAGCTACAAGCCCATGGCAGTGAGAATGTGTCCTTGCCTATGTAAGCCCCAGTCCCTGGCGACCTTTCTCCTACCTGTGTGTTTCTTCCCCAAACACAGGTCTGCAACCGAAAACCAGTCACCCTGAGAGATATGTTTGTAGCTTTGGTTGCTACCTTGGCAGTTTGAGAGTTCTTTGTTCAGTGATGGCTGACCAGTCCACTCTCCATCCATCTGTCAAATCGATTTTCCTAAAGCACAAGTCTGGCCATGACCCCCTTAGTCAATAAATTCCTATTACCTCTGGGATCAAATATAAAATCCTCTGGCTTTTAAAGCCCTCCTTAATTTGGCCCCTTCCTACCTTTTCAGTCTTTTTACTTCACCCTTCACCCTCCCATACTCTGTGATCCAGTGACATTGGCCTCCCCACTGCTCCTCCAACTAGATATTCCATTTCTTGACTTGGCTTTTCTACATGCTGTCCCCCATACTTAGAACTTTCTCCTTCCTTATCTCTGTCTCCTAGCTTCCACGACTCTCTTTAAGTCTCACTTAAAATTTCTCCTTCTGCCAGAAACTTTTCCCAATCTACCTAAATGCTAGTGCCTTCCCTCTGAGTATATCCAATTTATCTTGTGTGTATCTTGTTTATACATAATTGTTTGCATGTTGTCTCCACCATTAGTTGTGAGTTCCTTAAGAACATCCCTAGCTCTTAGCACGGTGTCTCTTACCTTTCTTTGTATTCCTAGTGCCTAGCACAGTGTCTGGTACATAGTAAGTGCTTAATAAATGTTTACTGATGACTGGCCAGAGAGTGAGAAAGAAGCTAGCCTTCCCTTTTTCCAATAAGGATGACTCTAGAATGAAGCCAGGCTCTCTCTGTGAGTTTGAAGCAATGAGCGTCTTGTGGGAAGGGCCCTCATTCTTTCTCAACCCCTCCCCTCCCCACCTCTGTCCCTCGGGCACAGGGTCACAAAGGTACCCTGTATCTTGGGGATAATGTCCACGGCCAGGGCTGTTTTCTGGATCAGAGTCATGTGGGAGGGGTCAAATTTAGTTGAGAAGGATTTCTGTCCAGTTACAGAGGGAGAGGTAAAGCATTACATATTTATATAAAAGTGAGTAGTACTCCAGATATAAATATATACATATATACAAACACAAATACATACAAACACACACACGTATACTAGGTGGTGTAGTGGATAGGGTGGGAGCCTGAAGTCACAAAGACTCCTCTTCCTGAGTTCAAATCTGACCTCAGACACTTACTAGCTGTGTGACCTTGGGCAAATCACTTAACCCTGCTTGCCCCAGTTTCCTCATCTGTAAAATGAGCTGGAGAAGGAAATGGCAAAGCACTCCAGTATCTTTGCCAAGAAAACCCCAAATGAGATCAGGAAGGATCAGACTCAACTAAACAAGAATTGTTTTGAGGTGCAATTCCCAACTTTTACCACTAGATGGGAGCATGGCAGCGTCCTATTCCCCCGCTAGTTGTGTGAAAACGACCGCATCCCTTGGAGAAGTAACTACAAGGAAACAAAATCCCCATGGCTTGAGATGACTTCAGAGGTCGTCTAGGCCGCCATGCGCTTGGGGAAGACAAAGAAAGATGTGCACATAAAAATTTCTAATTTCAAAGGAATGTAGAGGATGCTAGTTATCTCTAAGTGTTGCTCTTCTATAGTTGAACTCAACTTATCCTGTTACAGCTTTAGCCCATTTGCTTTATTTTCATCCTTGTTCACACAGACATAGGCCTGAGATGTGATGGGATAAAATTCACTCACTCCATTCATTCATTCATTCATTCATTCATTCATTCATTCACCATTCAACAAGTAGAGACCTAGATCGGAAGTCAGAGGACCAGGGTTAGAAAACTGAGTTTGTGTAACCTCTATGTACTACCTGTGTGGCCTTGAGCAGATTGTTTTAATCTGTCTGGAAATCAATTTTCTCATTTAAGAAACGAGGTTCTGGATGACGCCTTAGGTTTCTTCAAGTTATATATTTCTGATCCTGTCTATATATTTACTGAGCACCTATGTCCTAATTATGCACCATGGAGAGATGATAAGAAGCACATACAACAAAGAGTCCTTGCCCTCCAAAAGCTTAAAGTCTGGTTGAGGAGACAAGACACATACGTATCAAATATTTAATAACAATGTAATACAACAGCAAAAAACATGTCACAAAGCCGTACGTAGATAAATGTGACAGGAATTCAGAGGAGGGAGAGGTGAGTTACCTGTGTGATCTTGAGCAAGTCATTTCCTTTCTTGGGGCTCAGTTTTCTCCTCTGTAAAATGGGGGTAGGGTTGTTGTAGTAGGTCCTCTAAGACCCCTCTCCTTTAGGCCCTAAGACTAATTGGAAATTGAGAATATGGCAGCACTAGTTTCACTTGTCCCTGAGCTCTTGGATTCTAGGTGACTCCTTGTGAGATTGTGAACCCTCGAAGGGAACTTTGAGACTATTTAATTCAGCATCTTCATTTTATAGAAACCTGAGTCCCAAAGAGGGGAGTGGTTTGTCCATCATCACACAGCAAGGCAGCTGTAGAGACAGGTCTCCAACGCTGACCTTTTGACTGCTAGTCTAGTCTAGCTTGCCATGGAGACTCCCCCAACCTCCTCCTCATCCAACTCATCTTCATTGAGTTGAGCAAGGATCAGAGTGTTATGTAGAGAGATAATGTACACTTTTGTACATAGTTTGCTTATTGCACTGAGTAGTTACATATAAGAGAGCTTTAGTGATTTATATATATGTATGCGTACCTATGTTTGTATATATATAAACATATATATTTCTTTGTATATGCATGTGTATATATATGCATAAATATATACACATATATATTCTCCAAAATCTTCATGTAATGTTTTTTAGAATGTTTTTATTGATATTTTCTATTTCTTCCATCATCATAGTATCCCATGTATCCTTCCCCCTCCCAGAGAACCATCTCATATGACAAATAGTATTTTTTAGAGAGGAAAAGGAAAATAAAAGGTCAGCACAACTGATCAATACATTGAATAAGTCTGAAGGGAAGTGCAATCTGTGATACCTGTGGACCTCTCACCTCCATAAAGGGTAGGTTGGGGCTATCTTCTCATAACTCTTCATTGAGTCCCACTTGTCCTTTATAGTTTTTTACATTTACTTTTGATTTTTTGGTGTGTAGTTCTTTCCATTTACATTGTTGCAGTTACTGTGTATATTGTTTTCTTTCTTGCCTTGGCTTACTTTCTTCTGCATTAGTTCACATGGATTTTCCCATGTTTCTTTATATTTAGCACACATATCATTTCTTATATATAATGAATGTGATATTCCATTACATTCATGCACCACAATTTGTTTAGCCATTCCCCAATTGATGAGCATCTACTTCATTTTCAATTACTAGCTATCACAAAAAGTGCTGCTATAAATATTTTCAAGTATATGGGGACTTTTTTTTTTCCTTATCAATAGCTTCCTTGGGGTATAAGCTCAGTAATGGAATCTCTGGACATTTTATTCACTTTATCTTTGTAATTCCAAATTGTTTTCCAAAATGGTTGTACCATTTCACAGCTCCACCAACAATGTACTCGTGTGTCTATACTTCTATAAACCTTCCAGCATTGACTGTTGCTATTTTTTGTCATTTCTGCCAATTTGCAAGGTATGAGTTGAAACTTAGGGGTTGTTTTGATTTACATTTTTATTATTATTTGCTATTTGGAGCATTTTTTCATGTGGTTTTGAATACTTTGCAGCTCTTTTAAGAACTGTTCATATTCTTAGACCATTTGGGAAGTGCTATTAATCATATATATGTATCTGTGCATGTATATAAACACATATATGTGTGTGTGTGTGTGTGTGTGTGTATATATATATATATATATATATGTATGTATGTATAGACACATACACACTCATGTCTTGGATACCAAACCATTATCAGAGAAATTTAATGCAAAGTTTTTTTTCTTCCCATTAGACCACTTCCTTTCTTATCTTAGATGCATTAATATCTGTGCAGAAACTTTTCAGTTTCAAGTTCCTTCTTCTGCTGTAAACCCAATAATATTTTTTTCCAATTACTTTACTTTAATCTTTTTTTAAAGTAGTCCAGTCCCTACTGGTCTCTCCTCTCACCTCAATCCCCACTTCTCAATTAATATTCTCCTCTCCTTTCCTCTCCTTCAACTAGTCCTATTCCTTAATTTTTAAATTTCATTTTTCGCTCCACTTTCAAAAAAATTCTCCCATTCTTTCTCTTCACCATCGATATTCTCTTTCCATTTACTCTAGACCCTTATTCTCTGGTTTGTGACCTTGATAATTTTCTGGTATCTCTCTTTTCTCTCTATTCTTCATGCAATTAAAGCTTCCAATGTATCCATTCTAGGCTCTCTCCTCCAGGCACTTTATATCATCATCTTCTAGGGTTTACCTCATGGGTTCCCCTTTTCACTGTGCCTCACTTCCAGAACAATGCCAATTATTTCAGGTGTCAGAGAGGACACTGCCCCATGATTGGGCTCCTCCCCTACCAGTGCCTGGTTGTGTAGCCCACCACTGATCTAGATCATCTCTTGTTGATCTTTATTTCCTTTACACTTTCCTGGAACTCTCCTCCTTGTATCCATGTTTTCCTACTCTTCCAGGTGCCAGTTGCCCCAGGGCAAGGACTCAACATAGACTTACATCAAAACCTTTCCTTTGTATCCTGGTCCCTCTTCCCTCTTTCCAGTGTCATGAAGACTTCAGCTGTAAGCTTCAGAAGTTTGCTTGGGCCTTGACAGACAGCTTGGCTATAGCCCTTCAGAAGCAAAAGCCTGCCAGGGGCTGCAACCCTATAGCACCTATGCTGTAAAGATCTAAGCTTCTGGTGCTGAGAAAAATAGACTCTGAACTGCTGGTGTTGGGGAAAACTGATTCAATACTGCTGGTGCCAGAGAACTGAGGAATAGAGGGAGTGGAATAGGGCACAAGGACGGGGGGCTGTGCAGCACTGTACTATGACTGAAGGAAAGACCACAGCACCCAGCTGGGGCCAATTCTGACCACTCAAAAGTCAGTTGGGGCAGGACCTAGGTTGGTGAGCTGTGAATTGCCTGGTATGGGAAGAGGCTGACATGCTTTGAGCTCCAGCCCCCAAGGAAATCACAATCAAAGTATAGGGAGTCAAGAAGTGAGTGATAAGGAAAATGGGGAGTTGTGGAGGGGGGGAGAAAGACTGAAAGTACAAAGAAGACTGGGGTAGCCCTGAGTGTGACATAATTTCAAAAAGTAAAACCATTCAAGTACAGCTAAAAGAGTAATTATCTTTTATGAATTAGGTGTAAGAGGAAGAATCAATACAGAGGAATTAGATGGGGAGGGAGGCTGTTAGTTCTGGAAACCTGCTCTCATCAGGAGTGGGTTTAAGATGAAAAATACCTATACATTTAGAAGAGTATAGAAGTCTTCTAAATTTAGAAAGAAATAAAACTCTAAGGGGATAGGGAAGGGGGAGAGGATAAAGGAGGGATCTTTAGAGGGGAAGTTGTGGGAATAGGTTAAAAGGGGGATATAGAAGGGAGTTTAGATTTAAAGGAATGGGAAGATAAGGGAGGGGTTGCTGGAGTGGGAGTAAGTTAAGTAATAGGAGGGCAAGGTGGCAGGTAGAAGTAAAGTAGAGGAGTTAGGAGAGATAGGAAAAAAAGAGATATGCACAAATGTAGAAACAAAGATTAGGAGCAGAATCTCTTAGGGAAAGTATATATTTGTATATATATGTATGTGTATATACGTATAAGTGTATGTATATATTAGTACCTATATATAAATATATCCAATGCTCAATTGTAGCCTTGAGGGGTAGGGAGAGGGGAGGGAGGGGAAAACAAGTGAAAGGTGTACAGCAGAGAACAAAAGAAAACCTCCAAGGAAGCAAAGAAAAGATGAACAGCTTTTAACATAGTGCACAGTATTTAACATATAAGCTTTCTTGAAATGAAAAGTTATTGCTATATAGTTTGAATCCTCTCCTATATTCTGCTGTGCACATGACATTTTTTGTTTTCTCTTATTTTATATTTAAGCTTATAATGTTTCTTTTTCTTTTCTTATTATGTATTTAAGTTTTAGCATTTGTCTAAAATTTTAAAAAAATTAAGAAAAAAAGAAAATACCAAAGATTTCAAGAAGAAGAAAAATCAAAGAGCTTGAATATAAACATAAATAAATAAGAAAAATAGTAACAAGAGAAGGAAGTATGGCCTCCAGATCTAGTAAATGATTCCAGTCATCTACTAAAAAAATACTGCAAAATAAAGGAAAATAAACCAACACTTGATGAGATGGAGAACCCTATGGAATTTGAGAACAGGGAAACACAGCTCGTTATTCCTGAGTGGTTTAAAAGAGAAATGAGAATTATTAAAACAGAATTTATGTCCTACACAGCAAAAATGAGGAATAGAATAGAAAAACTTGCATCTGCAATGAAGCCTCATCAAAAAAAACAAGAGAGAACAAGAGATTGGGAAAGCAAATACACAAAAGTGAAGTATAACTTATAAGAGCAGAAGCAAAAAACAGTAACGTTAAAAAGAAGATATGCTTATTATGCAAGCAAAACATACTGAACTTGAAAACAGGATGTACAAAGATAATCTAGGGTTCATAGGTCTCCCAGAAAAACATGACAGGACAAAAACTGTCTTTTCCTTAGGGTGCCTTATTGTTTCAGCTAGGCTGGATTCTCTGCCATATAGGCAGGCACAGTTAGTGAGGATGGCTGACCTCTTGGACACAGGAATTGCACTTTAGAATAATGGCTTTGGGGGACTGGCGGAGAAGCAGGGCTATTGATCTGGGTGGGGAAGGCATTACTATCTCCAGGGTTCCAGGCCTCAGGGTTCTGGGAGAGGAAGTGGTGGTGGTTGGAGTAATGGTTTGAGTCCTTTGGCACATGGACCCCATCCTCCCATCAACAAGAGCATATGAATATACCCACAAGGAAGATGTGAGTTGGAACATCAGACAGCTACAAAGAGGAAGTCAATCTTATTCAGGAGTTCCATGGAAAGTAAGTCTGTCATGACAGTCCAGTGTTTAATGAACTCAGGGGGCTAGATACTGAAGGAATGATAGCCAGGGTGAATTGAATATAAATGAAAGCAATTCATATGTTAGTGTGGGGGCTTAAAATTGAATTGGGAAGACCAAATATACACACACAAGGAGAGAAGGCTTCCTAGAATGAGTGTCTTCTAGCTGGGTTTTGAAGAAAAGAGGGTTGGATAAATATTTAGTTGTTAAGATTCAATTAAGAAAGTGAGAAGGGACATTTCCCATTGACTCTATCTTTCTGTGTCTCTGCCCACCCTTCATAGTTGATACTTACGTGTTATTGAATCTTAAGGTCATAGATTCAGAGCTAGACAGGACCTTAGAGGTCATCTAGTCCAAACCATTTACTTTACAGGGAAAACTGAGGGCTAGAGAGATGGAATTGTGAGGGACTGTCTGATGTTGGCAGCTACCAGGTTGGGCGCTGTGGCAAGTGTAGGGTAAGATCTGGGTATTTTGGAAGTCAAGGCAGGGGCTGTGGTAGGCAGAGTCGCGGTGAACTGGGATGGGCTGGATACGGAGAAGCCCTGAGGCAGTGGGCAGTGCTATGTGAGATAAGCTGGGTGCAAGGAAGTAGCCGGAGCTTGAGCTCCTGAGGCAAGGGGTGGTGCCATGTGGGAGTGGGACGGCAGAGGACTGAGTTCCCTTTGCTTGGTCCCCTCCCTATATGCAACGTCATCCCCAGACGCCTCTTGTGACCTTCCTGACTTCCTGGGTCCCTTTGTGCAGCACTGACCCCAGTCCCCTCCTCCCAGTATTCTGAGTCTGACTTCCTAGGTCACGTACTCTGTCCATGCGCTAATCCCAGATGCCTCCTCCCTGTATCCGGTCCTAGCCTCCTACGTCACTCCCTCCCCCTTGGTGTGCTAAACTCAGAGAGCCCCTTCCAGTATCTGACCCTACAATCATTGGCTAGTAAGCGGGCTGGGGAGGAGGGGCTAGGTAGGTATTTAGGAACAAGCGTGGTCAGATCACGCTCTCTCTCTCCTGGCTCCTGTTCTGTTGCTCTGGCCTTGCTGCTTGGGCTTGCTATGATGGCTTGCTGTGATGGCCTCTGAATAAAGCTCTGGTGTTGGTGCCTCCTGATGGCTCGTCTCTGTGTGTTTATCCGGCTGAGGACCGAAGACTTGGAAGTGAGTATGACTCTGGTAGCGTGCTCCTTATAGGAGGAGAGGGTACCGGCGTGTGGCCGGCAGAAGGTCGGCGCGCGGCCAGTACATGGAATGACTTGCAAATGGCTGAGTCTGGATTTGACCCAAGTCCTGTGACTCCAGATCTAGAACTCCTTATTTGTGGGTTGTGGGGCAAAGGAGGAAGCAAGGTTGCTCTGTGAATAGTTAGAGTAGGCAGCTCCCTGGGGAACTCTGAAAGCCCATCCTGCCTGGAAATTCATCCCTTTCCTCCCTTCTTAAATCTTGTTGCTATTCAACCATTTGATCTAAGACATTAGACTCCCGCACAGATCTAAGGATATTAATTGGAAGGAATAATATGCATTAATTTATCACCATCCTAATTTAACTTCCTCGCTTAAATACTTTTATCAGACTAGACTAAAAGTGAGAAGGGGTCTTAGCATCAAGCCTGTACTCTTTATGTAGGAATCCCCTCTATAGAACCTCTGAGAGATGGCCATCCAGTCCAATTTAAACACTTTCCAGTGACAAGGAACTTATTGCCCCAAAAGGTAGCAGACTTCATTGTTGGACATGTTAGGACTGAGTCCTAATTTTCAACCACTTGTCCAATTCTGTTCCCTGGAGCTGTGTGGAATTTATGTGGAATAAATCAATGAATTGATTGATGAGAATGAATAAATGAATAAATAAAAGTGCTTCCTATGTGCCAAGCATTCTGCCAAGCCCTGTTGATATAAATACAAAAGTGAGATAGGGCCGCCTCTCAAGGAACATAACATTCACACAGCGGGATATTGTTGTCAATAGATGGAAATGGTAGCCAGGGAAAAGTGCTTTAGCTTGGGAAGTTGAGGTAG
>NW_020954579.1:10417783-10484984 GCF_900497805.2 Vombatus ursinus
GAAATGGTAGCCAGGGAAAAGTGCTTTAGCTTGGGAAGTTGAGGTAGAGCTATAGGGGAGTTGATTATCATCTTTTGCCAGAAGCAATGATAATATTGTTGGGGAGATGGGCGGGTAGTTGGTAACATAGGATACATGGCAAAAAGATGGCCAGGGTGAAGCACGGTTTGGGCTGGCTCAATATAGTAGTAGGCTCTCCCCAATTAAGACATTAATGGACCCAGGTGGGAGTTCTAAAGTTGAATGGTTTAGCTCCCCCAGGGTATGGTCTTTGGAGATCTGATCATTCAGAGGGTGTTGTAAACGAGTAGATGGCAAGAAAATAGCAGAGGTGGCTAGATGGATGGAAATAAAACATCCTTCCTATACTGCAATCCTTCAAATCCTATAAGACTGCTATCATGGTTCCTTCCTAAGTCTTATCTGTTCTAGACTAACATATCAGTTCCTTTAACTGCGTCTCATATAACATGGTTTCAGACTCTTCATCACCCTGGTTATTCCCCTCTGCTCAACCTCTTAAAATATGGTGCCTAGAATTGGAAACATAATATGTTCTGCACCAGCATAGAATTAAGTGGGACTATCAATCACTTTCTTTGATCTGAAAAACATGCTTCTATTAATAAAGCTCAAGAGTATTTTTATATTTTGGGGGGGGGGGATACAGGGATCCTGAATTGTTGACTTACTGAAATTGACTATTGAGGGATGTCACCCAACTCAAGCCAATCCTAGGCAAAGTTTGTACTGAGGGCTTTCCCACCTTTCCTTTCAGAGTCCTTCTCCTTGTTCCTTGTGCCCCTCCTCTCAGATATCCATCTTCTACCCATTCTCCATGATTTCTCAGAAGCCTCCCATGGCGATGTCCTACCCAAGCCTGCTCTTTCTGGCAGTGCCTCATGTTCTGGGTCATCCTTCTAGCTTCTCTTATGGAAACTTACCGCATGGCTGTAACCTTAGCTAGTTGTCCAATAGGTTAATCAATTAGTCAACAAACTTTTGACAGCTAGATGGCACAGTGGATAGAATATTGGAGTTGGAGTCAGGAAAATCTGAGTTCAAATTTTGTCTCAGATACCATCTATGTGACTCTGGGGAAGTCCTTTAACTTCTGTCTTCTACAGTTTATTTATGTGATGTTGGGATAATAATAGCACCTACCTCATAGGATTATTGTGAAGAGCAAATGAGATAACATATATAAAGTGTTTGGTGCAGATAAATATTAAGTAGTAATAACAATAAATAATAATATAGTAAATATAGTATAATAAAATATATGATATAATATAATATGCAATACATAATATATAATATAAGGTAATAATAAAGTACATATAAATATTAAGTGGTAATAATAATTATATTTTATATTTTCTATATGATATAATAATTTATATAACAATAATAATTATTGTAAGAATCAACTATGAAGAACAGTGCCTGGCGCATGTTAGGTGCCTAACAAATGCTTATATATCTAGCTACTCTGTGCTAGGCACTGTGCTTGGTATTGGGGATATAATTACAAAGAATTAAGTAATCCCTACTTGCAATGAATTTACATTCTAATGGGAGAAATGAATAGATATAAAAATAGATAGCATTAATATAATACTAATAAATGTGTATATCACACACAAAGTAGTTAAATAAAAGATAGTTTGGGTAGGACGGCCCTAGAAGTTGAGGGCAATCAGAGAAGACTTCATGCAGAAGATAGTGCCAAACTGTGTTTTAAAGGAAAAGGGGCAATCTATGAGGTAAGGAAAGAGTGCATTCCAGGCATGGGGAATAGCCAGTATAGAGTCATGGAGATGAAAGATGGAATGTCGTGAGAGCATCAGAGGGAAGGCTACTATGGTTGGATCACAGAAGGCAGGAGGGGAAATAATGTCCAATGAGGTTGGAAAAATAGGTTAGGGTGAGATTGTGAAAGCTTTCAAAACTAAATGAAAGGGTAGCTAGATGACACTGTGGATAGAACACAGGCCCTGGAGTCAGGAGGCCCTGAGTTAAAATCTGGCCTCAGACACTAGCTATGTGACCCTGTGCAAGTCACTTAACCCTGTTTGCCTTAGTTTTTTTTCATCTGTAAAACGAGGTGGAGAAGGAAATGGCAAACCACTGCAGTATCTTTGAAAACCCCAAATGGGGTCATGAAGAGTCAGATGCAACTGAACAACAACAATTGAAAATTTAAAAAAAATTTAGAGCGTTGTACTGACGTCACCTGTAGCTCAAAATTCTATGACTTTATGAAATTGGTAGAAGGAAATGGGACAGGTGAGGGTTGGTTTTTTTGTTTTGTTTTGTTTTGTTTTTGAGTGGTAGAAGGGAGGCAGGGAAAGGCTTAGAGAATGGGACACCACTCAGTGGAGAAGAATAGGAACTCCAAGTGGAATAAAATGGGGAGTAGTAGCCACAGAAAGAAAGGAGGCTGAAAGAAAGATGAATGGTGGTTAAGACAAACTCTACTTGTTCCAAAATTTTGCCTAAGGTTGAACCTTAAGCAAGGGGAGTGGGCAGGTAGTGAAAGGGTTAGCATAGTTCCTAGGTTTAGGTTTGGAGTGGGGGTAGGGGAAGAAAACACTAGGATCATTCTCTCTCCAAGGAAATGGGCTAGTCTGAAAGAGACATTGGTGTTCCTCCTTCAGCCCCCTTCCCCATGCTTAAAGCAATAACAGTTAGCATAGCAGCTGAGATTATGACTAGAGAGAGACAGAGCAGACATGTGGTAACTGTAGTTGGTTCTGTAGACACTGACTTTCCCAGTCATCCCCAGTCCCTACCAGTTCATACATTCAGCACCTAGTCAGCCTGTCCTATGTTCTGTGGCTTCATCCTCTTTCCAGGGAAAATTTGAGGCATAGCAAGAAAGGTTCCGTTCCTGTTAAGGCAAGGACTCCTTACTAGATGGAGCTGGTAGAAGAAGTCAGAAGAATTTGAATTTTAGTCTTACTACTAATGAGACATGTGATCTGGGGAAAGTCATCTAACTCTTTGGTGCCTTTGCCTCCCTATCTGTAAAATGTACCTAATAATACTTTCCCTACTTATCTCAAAATGATGTTTTGCTAAAATGATATAAGATGTAGAATGATTTATTTAATCAACAAGCTACTTATTATAATTTAAGATGTGTGTATTTGTACCTCCCTCCCTATAGTCTATAGTCCTTCTTTGATGCCTCATTTTGGCCTTGAGGTAACTCTTTGTTTTTGAAGGCGATATCAGGGGAGCATAACTCCGACAAGTGCTTTGTTGTTTATCCCTGTCCCATTCTTCATGACTCCATTTTGGGGTTTTCTTGGCAAATTTATTGGAGTGGTTTGCCATTTCCTTCTACAACTCATTTTACAGATGAGGAACTGAGGCAAACAGGGTTAAGTGACTTGGCCAGGGTCACATAGCTAGTAAGCATCTGAGGCCAGATTTGAAGTCATGAAGATGAGTGTTCCTGATTCCAAGTCCAGTGCTCTACCCACTGTACCATCTAGCTGCCCCTGACAGGTCCCACTAAACTGGAAAAACTTTGAGTATAGTTCTGTCTATGGACTAGGTCTTTTGACTGAGGACCAGCTTATGGAAAGCCAGAGAAGTATTTCATCAGGTTTCTCATAAAGTGATAATTTTTTTTTCAACCATAGCAAGTCTTAGTGACACTCCAATAAATTAGAGAGGGGTCATGATCTGCTTCTGTGGAGGGAATTCCCACTTTGACAAGATCATGGATCTTGGAGGCATTGAAGTTAGCAGGTGAAGACTTCAAAGCATTCTAAATATTATTATTGTTATTTTCATTTTATAGGAAGGAAAAAAAGGATTTATTAAGCACTTGCTATTATTACTATTATTTATATTTGATGGGGTTCACAAAGAAACTATTTTGGGACAGGTAGTGATCCTATGTTTGTTCTTTCGTGTTTAATGATCAGCAGATTATTGAGTAGGTAAGTTAAATGATTAAATAATTCAATAAAATATTACCATTACAATTCTTATTATTTCTGGCCCTGGAATCTTCCTTATCATTTATCTGGGCACTCTAGATTCTACTTTCTTAAAGTCTAGGATGAGACATGTGCTATACTCTATAGACAAAGATGATACTGATGACCCATCATTAATGGGATACTCTAGTTTTTTCAGTAGTGGTGGTAGATTTGTCCCTTTCCCAGGTAACTTGGTTTATCTAGCAAAATGGAGGCATTACTTCTATTCACATTGTCTTGCCTAGTAGTTCCTGTGTCCAATAATATATCATTTAAGAAGGGATATGACTTATCCCCAAAGTCGTCAGAATTAGTCAGATCTCAAAACCTGGATTCTGAGAACTGGTCTGCTGACTCATAACTTTCTGATTTTGTCTCTGGGGCATGGAAAGTCAGTAGTTTCATAACCATCCTCTGCAGAAGAGACTAGGAAGGCTATCAGTTGGAGGGGAAATAGATGGCTGAGTGATCTATTTCATTAAAATTAACTAATAGTGACAAATCTGTTGGTAAAATGGGTGTGGCTCCAATTAAATATAAATAAGAAACTTGTATGGGATCAGAGTGGGGGGTCAGGACTATAATCCTCAACTCCCCAATTCTATTCATGGGCATAATTAAACCTACCCTAATTCAAGTTTAGGGGTATAGCTCTTAGCCACCCTTCCCCAACATGGTAATTCCTAATTATGATTTTGCTGTCATGTCTAGGTTTAGGAGAGCATACCTTTCCTCCTTCCTTCAAGGGGTCCCCAAAGGACATTCTAGGCCAGTGGTTCTCAAAATGTTTGGTCGTGGGGTATTTTACACTCTTAAAAATTGTTGAGGATCTCTCTAAAGAACTTTTGGTTTTGTGGGTTATATCTATCAATATTTATCATATTAAAAATTAGAAATAAAAATTAGCAATTAGAATAATATTTATCATCTTAGTATTACTATGAAAATAGTTTTGACCTTGCAGATTCCCTGAAAGGGTTCCCTGGACCACACTTCAAGAACTGCATCCTAGCCCTTTAAATGGAGAGAGAGAAAGATCATTTGTCCCTTCTCCTGACCCCCTGCCCCAGGGTATGGAGATAATGGTTCAGAGCTCAAGACTCTTATTAGTTTGGGTTTAGGAAGATAGTAGAGGAAGCAGTGTGGTCTGATAGAGGAGATAATGGAAATAGTGCTAGGGGTCTACATCCTATCTCCCAGAAGGACTTTGGGCAAGCTTTTCCTCTCCCTTTAGACTTCTATGCCTTCCGTTAATGAATGACTTGCTGTTCATTCATTCATTCAACAAGCATTTATTAGATGCTTACTATGTACAAGGTACCACACTAGGGGATAAGGATTCAAATCCAAAATGAAAATGTCCCTGCCCACAAAGACCTTACATTCTAAGTATGTAACCCATAGCCCAGGGTACCCTCTTCATCTAGGTTTACATGGGTAGGATCTGATGTCAGGAGCGAATACAGAAAGATCATCTTTTTTTTCTTTTTTTTTTTTTTTTTGGTTTGCTATGTTTCCACGTAGTTTAATCTGAGAAATTTCCAAATATGTCTCAGTGGAGTAACTACTACTCCTCACAGATTATTGTTTGTCCTTCATTCTCAAAGAGGACCAATGACATCAGGAAGGTGACGTCTTGACTTGCAAATGAATTGGATTTAAGTGAAGGAGGTCTGTGCAAAGTCACCAGCCTCACTCTCTCCTCCAGAGCCAGCAATATTGTAAGATAATCAGCTATGACTTAGCTATTCTCAGCAATGCAATGATCCAAGACAACTCTGAAGGACTTACGATGAAAAACGCTATACATCCCCTGAGAAAGAACTGATGGAGTCTGAATACAGATCGAAGCATACTTTTTTCTTTTCTTTATTTTTCTCAGGTTTTTATTTTGGTCTATGTTTTCTTTTACAACATGACTAATATGGAAATATGTTTTGCATGACTACACCTGTATAACCTATATCAAATTGCTTGCTTTCTCAATGGGGGGGTGGGAAGGGAGGGAGAGAATTTGGAATTCAATTTTCAAAATGAATGTTGAACATTGTTTTTATATGTAATTGGAGAAAAATAAAATACTAAATAAAAAAATTAAATTTCTCCCTGCTCTTGAATCCAAGGACCTGTGTGTTTGCAAGTATAATGTTTATGTCTCGTACTTAGCACAGTTCCTGGCACATAACAGATGATTAATAGAAATTTGTTGACTGGCTGACTGACTCAGAAGAGGAAAGGGTCCAGGCAGACAACAGACAACACAATCCAAGCTAATTCTAGGGATTTAGGATTTAGGTCTGTTGTAAAGCAGGCAGACAGGCAAGAAGCATTTATTAAGGGGTTACTATGTGCCAGACATTGTATTAAGCCTGAGGATAAAATATAAGTGAAAAGAAAGACAGTGTTTGCTCTCAAGGACCTTACATTCTAATGGAAGAAGACAATATATATAATAGGGAAGTGAAAGACAAGGCTGAGTTGGTGAGGTACTGGAACATGATGGTAAAGTTCAGAGAGTTTGAAGCAAAGTATGGAGGAGAGTGAAAGATGGCTATTCTGGGCCCATTCTCCCAAAATGGTGTCCCTGGGAGGAACTCATTAACAGGGGCCATAGGGGTAGATCAAGCAGGTAGGGGGTGAAGTAGATAGGCCTCAGACTAGCTGTGAGGCAATTCACTTAATCCCTGTTAGGGATATTCCAGAGTGAGAAGGCCCTGGTGCTGAAGGAAGATTCTTGAGTTGCTTTGAGACTTAGGAGCTATAAAGCAGAAGTATCTTCTTCTCAGGATGAAAACTGCCCTGGGACCCAGGCCTTGCTGATCCTCTTGGGGCCTGAACTCATTCTCAACTAATTCAGGAGAATTCTAACTTTTCCCCCATTCTTGGCCCAAATTTTATGTTCACTAATTTTTAAGCCTTATTCATCTCTTAAAATATTTTTAAAAATTAAAATTTATTTTTAATTAATAAGCATTTATTTTCTCTCCCTCTTACTTCCCATCCTTTCATTAAGAAAAAAAGAATAACAAGTCCTTTGTAACAAATATACATAATCCAGCAAAACATATTTTCTTGTTGGTCACCTCCAAAAAAATCTATATTTCTATATCTATGTTGATCTATTTGTATCTATCTATCTATCTATCTATCTATCTATTTCATTGTACATTTTGGTCCATCACTTCTTTGTCAGGTATTGGGAAGTATTCTTAATTTTTGGTCCTCTGGCTCAAACCATGGTTGATTGTTCTGTTGATTAGAATTCTTAAGCTCTTCAAAGCTGTTCATGTGTACAAGGTCATTATTGCAGAAATTTCTCTTCTGGCACTTCACTGTGACCCAGTTCATACAAATCTTCCCAGGTTTCTCTGAGGCCATCCCTGTCATCATTTCTTCTAGCACGATTTTTACCCCATTACAATTATGTGTAATTTGTTTAGCCATTCCCTAATTGATGAGTAATTAAAATCTTAATTTCCAGTTTCAGTGCCACCACAAAAAAAGCTACTATAAATACTTTTGTACATATGGGTCCTTTTCCTTTTTCTTTGATCTCTTTGGAGTAGTAGAGGTAATTTATTCATCCCTAACTTTGACCTGGGATAATAGTCCCAAGAAAACTCTGTGACCTAGAAGTTTAGGGACTATTATCCCAGGTCAAAGGAAGAAAAAGAGTGTGCTGAACTAAACTACTCTCCATTGAATGAGTAGCTTCCACTTTGGCTAAATTACTATATAGTTTAAGTTCCCTGGGTTTAAGGTAACCCTTTATTCTCAAATCTAAAAGTTCATGCTGTGAACTAGCAAGCTCCACCTTTCTACCTCCAAAATGAAAATAGCAACTTTCTGCTCAGAATCTCCCCTCACCACCATTTGGGATCAGCCTACTTGGTTCCTCTGAATTGAAATTACTGTTCCATTTACAATCCCAATTTCACTTTCAACTAATCAAGGGGTCTATTTTCATACTTTCCATATCCTACTTCCATTTTTAGCCACCAAGAAACCAATTCTTCCTCTTCTCAAGGAAGAGATTTCATAAAATTTATTATGGAATTGAACATGACCCCCATTTTGCCACCAGTATGCAAAGAAACATCCTCCCCCTAGTCCGACTGGTACCAACTAGGCCACTTTAGGCCTGGAGTCACGAAGACTCACATCCAGCTTCAGACACTTACTCTTAGCTGTGTGATCCTGGGCAAGTCACTTAACCTTTTTCTGTCTCAGTTGTCTCAGTGGTAAAATGGGGACAATAATAACATCTACCTCCCAGGGTTGCTGAGAGGATCAAATGATATAACATTTGTCAAGGGCTTAGCACATAGGAGATGCTTCATAAATGCTTATTCTCTTTCCTCCCCCCTAAGGCACTTAGCTCCCTGTGTCTTTCTGTTGTAGGACCCAGAGCGCTCACCTTGATGTGCTTAGAGACAGCTCTGCTCTTAGTGCCTTTGGTAGGGCCCTCTGCTCTCCCTCCTGCCCCCAAGGCTTTGTGGTGTTGAGACTCACCTGGAGATTCTAGACGGGGCTTTGCAACTAACTTTGACTTTTCAGTCTCAAGGGAATGACTTGCTTCTTGATAATAAGATAATAATAAGTTCCTGTTTCTGGCCTTAGTTTCACAAACAAGACAATGAGATGGTTGGACTAGAGGACCTTCGAGGTCCCTTTCAGCTCTGATATTTTTCTAGGAATAAAGAGAATAAACCCAGTAAGAGGTAGTGAACACTCACTAAGGCCCAATCAGTCAATCAACAAATATTTATATACGGTTTGCTACCTGAACGGCACTTAGGCATTTTGGGACAATGTTTAACCAGGTAATTGCCCTCCAGGAGTTTATAGTCTAGCTGAGGGGACAAACCTAATTAGCATGCGTCGAGCACGGAACAGTTCAGTACCAAGCTATCTTGTCCTAACTACAAATACAAGAGCACGATGAAGTCTCTATTAGTCCCTGAAGGTTTCTGTGGCAAAGGAACAAAGAATAATGAACCTAAATAGCTTGTGAACCAGCAAGGATTTATAAATGTCTTTTATTATTATTATAAGATTCTTGGGTGGCTTATTATTATAAGCTGTATTGGGGTGCGGGTGAGGGGAGGGCAAGAGTTGTATCATATTTTATCTTGGCATCTTCCTCCAGGCCTTTATAATTCCCTTCAGACAGTTGGAGGTTAAACATTTCTGAAATTGAATTGACTAACGGTCTCAATTCTCTGCTCCCCTTTGGCTGGGGCAATTCCAGCTCGGCTTCCTACCCCTTCCCGCCCCACTCTTCATGCTCTTTCCCGGGTGTGCTGAGCTGGTACTCCTTCGGGGACTAGGAGACGGAGGAAAGGGATGGGAGGTGAAACGGGACCAGAAGAAAGTATTTCCTTTCTCTGAGCTTCGGTTTCCTCCTCTCTAAAATGAGATTGGATTAGACGGACTAAGGAGAGTTGACCGCAGCCCCACGGTGATAAGAACAAGCCCCTTTCCGTCCCCCACCCTCCAAAAAATCCCTCCCCTTTTCCAGCAGGGGTCTAAAGTAGACTCCTCCCCCCGCCCACCCCCTCCATCCGTCCCCACCCTCCTGGAAACCGTAGGGGGCGGGAAAAAAGACTGCGGGGCGTCCTGCGCTTTGCACCCAACAGTAGGGGATCGTGGAGCAGAGCCCGGGTAGGAGAGACAAGAATGGGACTGCGGGAGCTCTGCTTGGCTCTGCTGGCGCTGGGGGCGCTGGTGGGCAGAGTCCAGGGTAAGTGACACCAGACCGGCCGCGGATTCCGAGGCTAACCCGGGTTTGGGAGACCTCAGCTCCCTGCCCGGAAAGTTTGCGCAGTCCGCGGGAGCTCAAGGAGTCCGCGTGGGACTTGTGCCCGCTCAGGCTCCGGATTCGAGTGATCTTGAGCTGTCCGGTCTTGTCCCCTGTGTGCAGCTTCTGCCTCTAACCCCTGCCCCAGTAGCGGGGTCCGTTGGGTGCCCGTCCTCGGTGCAGGGACTTCTGACTCAGCAGCTCATTGAGGATGTGTGGATCTTTGCGTGTTGTCTTCTTATTTGGGGTTTGCACTAGGAGCAGCTCATCTCGTGTGTGGCTCTCTCTCTCTCTCTCTCTCTCTCTCTCTCTCTGTCTGTGTCTGTGTCTGTGTCTGTGTCTCTGTCTCTGTCTCTCTCTCTGGATGGCTGTTGCTGTGATATGGGATGTTGGTAAGACTTTGCTTTCCCGGGTATCAGTGGATGCTGTGGGTTTGCGGCGCTGATGCTCAGGCAGAAGGCTAGTTAGAACTAGACAGCACAGGGCTGGGGTTCCGATTTCTTTAAGCAAGATCTGAGTTGGGAGCAGGGACCCTGATAGAGACAGGAGACCAGGAAAGGTGCTGCCATGGGGAACAAGATGTATAAGAGCCTCTAGCATTTTTTTTTTTTTTTTTAGCCCAGGCCTTCTGTCCCTAAATCTTGCTGCTGTGGATCTCAGGCTACTTGCTCTTTGGGCCACAAGCAGACAGTTCCATTTGTGTCGCCATCTGGGAGGCGAGCAGGGGCCTTTCTTGGGGTTTTTTACTTTCCTTCTCTTGATCCTCCCTGGATGAGATACAGTCTGGCTGATGAGTCCACAGGAATACACACAGCTGAGTTCCTGAGAGGTCATGGGCATCTTTTGAGGGGAGTGGAAAGTTACAGTGTTGGAGGGGGCTTCAGTTCCTACTTTCTGGGACTTTCCTTGTTAGGGAGGCTGAAAATACTGGTGTGGGTCAAAACAACCCAGAGCTATCTGAGTATTGCTCTCTGGGGGCTTTATTTTTATTTATTATGGGACTTACATGCTCAGGGTACCACAAAGTTGAATAATCAGCCAACAAAGATCTACAAGACAACAAAGATCAACAGACACTGGGGAGATAGGTAAGGAGTCTAACAGTCTAGTAGGGGATAAGACAAAAGCAGATAACTTGAACACACAATATTAGAGCTCATATTTATTAGGGAGTTAACACATAAAGTGCTGTGTGAAGACAGAGAGTGGGTATCATTACCCAAGAAGGCATCATAGCACAAGAGGAAGGCTGTTTGGAGGAGGCATTTGAGTTGTATTGCTGAGGCATTTGAGTTGTATTGCTGAGACTATTAGAAATTATAGCTGATATTTACATAGACGTTTTAAGGTTTGCAAAGCACTTTATTATTTGTAAATCTAAAAGATATAAATTTATTAATAAATCATTTATAAATACCATTCACTTTCCCACCTCTATTGCCCACCATATTACTGTCCCATAAAAATCAGGTAAGCAAAATGGCTAAATAGAGAATCTCAAAATTAATATGTCCAAAACAACTCATTTTCTTTCTCTTCAAAATCAACCCTTTTCCAAAGTTATCTGATTGTGTTGAAGATACCACCAACCTTCTGGTCATTCAGGTTTACCAAATATTTTGAATGTTCCCCTTCTCTCTATTTCTATTACTACCAGCCTAATTTATTATCTCTCCCCTGGACTGTTGCAATAGTCATCTAATTGGTCAAGCTGTCTCATGTATCTTCCCACTCCAGTTCATTGTTTCTACAGCTGCTAAGGTGATTTTCCGAAGGTTTAGGCATGACAATGTCACTCCACTGCTCAGTAAACTCCCCTGGCTTCCTATTACCTCCAGATCAACTATATGGTCCTTCGGCATTTAAAGTTCTCCACAATCTGACCCCTCCTCAGCTTTCCATTCTTCTTACACTCTATGCCCCTCTACACACTTTACAACTCAACTATGCTGTCCCATTTACTCTTTCTCACACCTAATAGTTCATCTTTGGTCTCTGTACCTTTGGACTGACTGTTCTCCAAGCCTCGAATGCTTTCTCCTTATATTGGCCTCTCAGAATCCCTGGCTTCCTTCAAGATGCAGCTCAAGCACCACTTTAATAGGTGTTCTTTCCTGGTCCCCACAGATGCTGGAGCCTTTGCTTCTAAGGTTCCCTTTTCCATTTACTCTGTGTGTATCTTGCATTTACCTATGTATGTACCTGGTGTCTCCATTCGAATGTAAGTTCCTTGAGAGCAGAAGCTAGTTTGTCTTTCTTTGTATCTGTATTGCTTCCTTCAGTGCTTAGCCCTGTGAGTGCTTAATAAATGCTTGACTAACTGACTCTATTGCCTTGGCATTATCTTGCCACCTCATTTTCCCTCACCGTATGCTTCTAATTAGTTGCCAAATCTTGTCATTTCTATCTGCACAATATCACTTCTGTTCATCTCTATTCCCAGGGCCGAGATGCTAGGCTCCCATCACCTCTTGCTTGGACTATTGCAATAGCCTCCTAATTATTGCTCCTGTCTCCTCTCTTCCCTCTTCATTCTATCTTCTACACAACTGCCACAGTGATATTCCCCAAATGGAAGACTGGCCATGTCACTATCCTACTCAGTAAATTCTAGTAGCTTCCTATTGCCTCTAAGATAAAATATAAACTCCTTTGTTTAGTCTGGAAGCCCGTAATAACGTGTCCCCAATTTAACTTTCCAGCCCTAGTATTCAATCCCACAGGTTACAGTCCAGCCAAATTTTCTGTTTCCCACATTTGACACTTCATTTCCCATCTCCTGAGCTGTCCTTCATGCCTGAAACACACTCCTATATCACCTCTACCTCTTAGAATCTCTTGCTTCCTTCAAAAGACTGTTTAAGGAACATTGTCACTTAAAGCCTTTCCTGATACCCACCCTGCTCCTAATGCCTTTATCCTGTAAATTTTATCTTCTTTTTATTATATATATATATGCATATATCTTGCATATAATTTTTTTTAATGCCTAAGTCTTCCTATCTCACCCAGAGTGGAAGTGTAGGGGCTGTTCACATGCCTAGTCCCATTCCAATTAACATGAGAATTCTGATTACGATTATCTCTTCCACACTGTGACTTGCCCCATTGAGGTTTCAATACATCACGCATCAGCATAAGAAATGAAATGGGAATTTTTTGGCAGAGTTTTTTGGAAGACTCAGATGACACGCAAAGGCCAGTAGATGACACAGAAAAAGTTTAGAAACCCAGAAATACGTAAAATATGTGGATAGTATTGTATAATATCCACATATTTTATATTTTAATACCATAATAATGCATTCTTCATCTCTAGTATGAAGGGAAAGCCAAAAATTTTTACACAGCCTTTCCAAATCTCAGGGCACTGTGCCCCAAACCCCAAAGATGTGGAAGGGATGACTGTAATTTCACTTCAGATCTGGGCCAGTTTGCTGCTCTTTAGGCATTATAATACCTCGGTCCCCTCCTGGAGCTCAGCATATTAATGCTGATAACTTAGTGTAGACACCCAATGGCTCAGCCTACCATAGCTTAGAAATGTCAGGCTCAAGAGATGCATCAACTTCAGTCTCTCCAGTAATACAGATTATAGGGTCCATTACCACATACTTATGTGCATGTCATCTTCCTCAGGAGACTATAAGATCCTTGAGGGCAAGGACTGTTTTATTTTTGTCTTTGTACCTCCATTGCCTAGTACAGTGCCGAGAACCTAGTCAGCACTTATTAATGATTTTTGATTGCTTGCTTTCTAGGTAAGCCTAAATCTTGGGCATGTGGAGCTGTTAAGAGCTCTGTTTGATATACAATCAGCTGTTGAAGGGTCCCTTTCTCATGAGTAGTGAGTAGAAAAATTCAGAGAGGCTTCTTTGGTGACCCATTTTTATGAATTTTTGGAGAATCCCGGTAGAGTACATAAAGGTTTCGTGGAAGGAGTTGCAAAGAGTGTGCTAGGCCATTTGCATCCTGTTCCTGGATCCTTAGCCTGTCAGAGGCTTAACTAAGTCAACTACTGCCATACCACTGATTGGAAGGCATTGGGATAGAGTGTCTTCCATTACAGAATAGATTCTCTGTGTGCTCAATATTGGGACCAGGTAATCTAATGTAGAATTGATCTTAGATTGAGGAGTAGCCATTTCCCTGACTCCAGGGTAGATCTGGGCTTTGGAAAGCCAGAGGTTCCTTAGAATATCTCCAATAGGGGTAGGCTGAGGTCCAGAGGTGTGCTGGTAAATGTTTAACAACCAGCTCTGAAAAAAAATGTACATTGTACTTTTAAGTATAACCTACATTATTAACATTTTCTCCATCATTTTCATAAGTCTAGACAACAAACCAATAAATCAAGCCCCAATTTATAGCATTTGCTAATTTCCAAGGCATAAATGTTCAAGCTGAAAATATAACAATGGCTCCCACACACCACTGGTTAGGTAGGCTCTGGTAAGCCACCCGAGGCCTGAGAGATCCTTGGACTTGGGATTTGTTATAGTCCCTACTCAGGTCAACCAAACAACTCAAACTAGTAGTAAAACAAGAACTGTTCTGATCTTTCTGGAATCCTGGGGATCAGAGGGGATTTAGGTCTGGCTTTGGTCTCCTAGAGATTCTGTCACCTTGTAGATCAAAGAAATCTGATCATATCTGGGGGATAGGAAGGAAAAGGGGTTAGGAAAGGGATGAGATACTTTAGTTGCATAGAAAATGAAGGATGAGATAGAACCTACTAGAATAAGAGAGGTCTGGTACAGGAATGTGGGGGTAAGGAGAGCTGGGAAGCAAAGTTTCATACCACATATGTAAAATGGAATAGTTTTTCGTAATTCAACAATTATTTTATAATCTATAATTATTAGCATTGTTGTTATAATCAGGGGGCAGCTAGGTGATGCAGTTGGTAGAGCACCTGGCCTGAAGTCAGGAAGACTCATCTTCCTGAGTTCAAATCTGGCCTCAGACACTTACTAGCTGTGTGACCTTGGGCCCTTCACCCTGTTTGCCTCAGTTTCCTCATCTGTAAAAAGAGCTGGAGAAGGAAATGGCAAAGCCCTCCAATATCTCTGCCAAGAAAACTCCAAATGGGGTCACAAAGAGTTGGATGTGACTGAAACGACGGAACAACAACAATAAAGAGAGCTCACATTTCTGTAGCGAGCATTAAGTCTCTTGAGAATCATAAATAGACTGAGAGATGGAAAAGCGCTTAGAAGTCATCAAGTCTCATTCTCTCTGCTTGCAATCAAGAAAACCGAGCTCTAGAGTGACTTGTTCAACATCATGTAAAGCAATAAATGGTAAACTTAAGACTCATGCCCAGTTCCCCTGCCTTCAAATCTATCACTCTTTCCACTATACCACATGGATTTGGAGTTTAAGGATCCAGGTTCAAATCCCATCTCTGCCATTTACTGTTCATGCGACCTTGGACAAGTCATTTAACTTCCCTGGGCTTCGAATGCCTTGTCTATATAACAAGGGTGATGGACTAGATGGCCTCTAAGCTCCTTATCCAAGGACAGAGGTAGGACAAGCGTTGTGCTGTTATTCTTGATTACTGTTCAGTCATTTCAGTCATGTTTGTCATTTCTTATAGCACAGTAATATTCTATTACATTCACATGCCACAATTTGTTTATCCATTGCCCAGTTGATGGATATCTACTTGGCTTCAAGTTTTTTAGCTACCACAAAAGGTGCTGATGTAAATATCTGGGCATATATGGAGCCTTTCTTTTTGTTAGTAACTTCCTTGGGGTATAAGCCAGCCGTGGAATCTCTGGGTCAAAGGGTGTGGACATTTTAGCTACTTCCATAAGTCCAAGTTGCTTTCCAGAGTGGTTGTATTAATCCACAGCTCTACCAATAATGCTAATAGTGCATCGGGTATGTCTTTCCATTCCCATTTTTGGTTATCTTTGCCAATTGGCTGGATGTGAGGCAAAACATCAGAGTTAGACAACATGAGTCTTAAAGGATCTCTCAAATCAATGGGAAAATAAGTTTATATTTGCTATTACCTGATTTACATGGAATTTTTCATGAACCTTGCTTATTCTTGTGAAACAGAGGAGCATTTCTGCTTGGTTATTCAACTCTAGACATCCTAGGGAGAGATAATGCATCCTAAATATGTCAGAGAGTATTTCCCCAAAGAAGACGGTGTCTAGATTAGAACTGTGGGCTTTCCAGGCACCAAGCATTGGTATAATTCCTGAGGTCACTATGAAGGTCATCACCTCTCCCTTCTGGGGATGTGACAGGCAAGGGTGGTAGTCTTTCTCTTCTCCAGCCTGTGAGAAGGGAATGTCCCTGGGGACAGATGTCAAAGAACAGTGTGAAAGAATGAGTAGAAGAGGAAGTCTGATGATGCCTTTGGACTTTTCCAATTGAAATTCCCTCCTCTCTAACCCCTCACCCCATCCAGGGCCTCCAGTTATCACCCATCCTCAGCCGTGCTTATCCTCTTGCCCTTATTTTCAGGAAAAGCCAGGAAGAGCACCCGCAAGAACCACAGCTCATGAATCAGCAGACAGATAATTATCAAGGGGAAAGAGAGTGGACAGTTTCTGGGATAAGCCATTCAAACCTCCCCTCTGCCCACAGAGCTGGTGTGGTTTTTCATCCCGTCTTCCTTCTTTTGAAACTTGGCCAGCTCCCTCACTGAGCAGATGGCTGTAGTGGAGGTCAAGACACCGGGGGCAAAGGAGGTAGACTGGGAAATGACACAGTTGGACTCTTCTAACTTTACCATGCCAGCCAAGTTTGTTTCAGGTTCCTAAGTGAAATTTTGGGAAAAAGAAACCTACCTCTTCCTTTCATCATACTTCTATAAATATCCTCATCATACACCACTCCTCCCCCCTGTACTTTTTTTTTTTTTTTTTTTTTTTTAGGCAATTGAGGTTAACTGACTTGCCCACAGTTAGTAAGCATCTGAGGCTGGATTTGAACTCAGGTCCTCCTGCCTCCAGGGCTGGTGCTGTATCTACTGTGACATCTAGCTGTCTCCTTTAATGCATCCTGGAGCTAGTGGTCCCCGAGAGACAGTATGGTATAGTGGAAAGAATACTGAAAGATCTGGATTTGAATATGAGTTTAGCTGCTTAACACTTGTGTGCCTTTGGCCAAACCATTTAACCCCTCTCAGTTTCCTCATTTGTAAAATGATGGGGTTGAATTAAATAATCTTAAAAGTCTCTTTAAGCTCTAAATCCTGTGATCCATTATTAGATTTTAAATGCCATGAAGTCGGGAACCATGTCTGTTTTAAAATTTGCATCTCCTCAGTTCCTCTCACAGCACTCTGTACACAATAGGCCCTTAACAAATATTCATTGGTGAATTGTTACATCGTGTGGAACAGAGGCGTCAGACCTGAGGAGGGCACTACCAAAGCCAAACCAAGTTAAAATGTAATTGGGAAATGTTTAACAAAATAAATAAAATACAGGATAACACAGATAATGTTAATTTGCAGCTTATAAAGTCAATATACATCCCCTAGGGATCTATTTGATACTACTTAGTAAAAGATGGTGGGGCAGCTAGGTGGCACAGTAGATAAAGTGCTGGCCCTAGAATCAGGAGGACCTGAGTTCAAATTTGGCCTCCTACACTTACCAGTTGTGTGACCCTGGGCAAGTCACTTCACCCCGTTTGCCTCAGTTTCTTCATCGGTAAAATGAGCTAGAGAAGGACGTGGCAAAACCACTCTAGTATCTTTTCCAAGAAGACCCCAAATGAGGTCATGAAAAATCAGACACAACTCAACAACAGGAAGTAGAACATGGTGAAGAAGATAGAAAAGGCCCTGGATTTGAGTCAGGGCACCTTGATTCTTTTCTTGACTCCACAATTTACTATCTGTGTGACGTTGGGCATTTAATCTTTTGACCTCTCTGGCTTCAGTTACCTCATCCACAAAATGAGGAGGTTGGCCTACTTGGTCCCTTGGGTTCCTTCCAGCTTTAAATCTATCATCCATCCAGTGCCATTCTGGCCTCTTAAAATGGGGAATTTGCATCTCTGTTACCCATGATTCAATCTTATTTCAAGATGTTTTGCGTGTAGTAAAGAAAATCTTGACCATCAAGGTGACCAATCCATTGGACTGATCTGTTGAAACCATCTGGCCTGGGTAGTTTGGACTTTTACTTGACTAAAGGCAAGTGTCTATACTAGACCTCTCTTGAGGTCCACCTTCGGGCCTAAGATTCCCAGGTGGGCCGATGCATTTGGGCTATTAACAAGCTGTTTAATAGGTTTTCAAGTGCTAAACAGCTAGAGATTTAAGTGTATTGAAGACAGACTCACATGCTCTCTTTTCCTGGGAACAATTAGGAGTTAATGGTGAAAGGCAGTGAGTCACATTCTTCTGGGCCAGATGCTTCTAAGGAAAAAAAGAATGTGATATTTTGAGACTGTTAAGTTTCTTAAAAAAATAAATAAATTTGGCTCTGAGAGCCCCATTTTCAAGTGCATGCCTAGACAAAAAGGGAGGCAGAATGGATTGCTTCTGACAAAATTGCCATACATAAAATAGACGTGAAATCAGGTCAGGAGGTGAAATAGCTGCAGAAATGAAGAGCCGGGTTTGGAGGGAGGTCATCAGCAGGACAAGGCTAGGTTAGGGGAAACCCTGGAAGAACTGCCCAGGACTTGGTGCTGACTTAGATGTTGTTTTGTAACTATATCAGTGACTTCTTTGTTCACTAAAGACTTTCTCTCATGGAGATCTGAATGGATCAAACCTAGGTGTAAAAGCTCTGTCTATTCTTTGAGAGGGGCAGCTAGGTGGCACAGTGGATAGAGCTCTGGCTTTGGAGTCACGAGGACCTGAGTTCATATCTAGCCTCAGATACTTGACACTTACTAGCTGTGTGACCCTGGGCAAGTCACTTAACCCCTACTGCCTCACCAAAAAGCAAAAAAAGAAAATAATAAAATATTCTTTGAGGACTTGTCTTATAAGTTTTCAAAGGACTGGTCATTACCAGTCCTTCAAAGGACTTCAGCCACACCAACCCACATATATCCTTGACAAAGGTGGGGGCTTGTGATCTGCACAGTCAGAAGGGAGGAAATAGTGAGTCTTTAGAAAAGTTAAAGTATTTATTGGAACCTAACATGGCGTAGTGGATATAGTCAGGAAGACTCTTCTTCCTGAGTTTAAATCTAGCTTCAGACGCTTAATAGCTTTGTGACCTTGGACAAGTCACTCAACCCCGTTTGCCTCCATTTCCTCATCTATAAAATGAGCTGGAGAAGGAAATAGCAAACCACTCTAGTACTAAACCTCAAATGGGGTCACAAAGAGTTAAACATGACTGAAAAACAACATCTGATGATCAGGATTCCCTAAAAACCAGTCACATTGAGCTATGCTGAAGCATGTAAATAGCTCAGGCAGAAGTGTGGGACAAATATTGATGACACTTTGCACCACTTTAGGAAGATTGGAATTCATAGCATCCTAAGCTATTTGAAAGAAGTAACCACAATGCTGCAGAACCATAATTAGGCCAAGGGCAACAAGGACTTTGTGGCAAAAAGCTAAAATTTTAGAGGGCAGAGACAGCACCGTCCCAGGGCTTGCTTGCACCCTCTCAAAGCTGGGCAAACTTGTTCTTGTTATTAACTATTTTTGTGAGGCAATTGGGGTTAAGTGACTTTTCCAGGGTCACACAGCTAGTAAGTGTTGTATCTGAGGCTGGATTTGAACTCAGGTCCTCCTGACTCCAGGACCGGTGCTCTGGCTGCCCCTCATTGTTAAGTTTTCACAGTCACTTTCACCAGAGTGGACCTGAAAGAGATATTAAAAACTATCTAATCCAGAATTATCATTTTATCAAGGAGGAAACTGAGGCCTAGACAAGATTTGCTTAAACTCATATAGATAGTAAGTAGAAAAGCCAGGATTCAAACCTATGTCCTCTGACCACCTCCCTCTACTCACAATGCCACTGAATTTGTCCTATAGCACTATATTACCTTGTTTCATTTCTTTTTTTTACATTTAATTTTTATTTTACCTTTTCTCAAGTACATGTAAATAAAAGTTTTTAACATTCTTTTTTTATATCCATGTTCTTTCCCTCCTTCTCCTTCCCCCTCCATGAGAAGGCAAGCAATTTGATATAGATTATATATGTGCAGTCATGTAATACATTTCCCTATTAGCTATGTTCATTGCTTTGTTTCTTTAAAAAAAAATAATAGAAAAGAAAAATGAAAGAAATTAAAGGTGATAAGGACCATGACAATTTCTGGCCATACTGAAAACAATAGACACTATAGACCAAACACTTAACACTTACTAGCTATGTGATGCTGGGCAAGTCACTTAATCCCAATTGCCTAAAAAAAACCAACCCAATAGACACCATATAGATGCTTATTCCCTTCCCCCAAAGCTTTTTTTTAGGAGGGCGAGACAATTGGGGTTAAGTGACTTGCCCAGGGTCACATAGCTATTAAGTGTCAATGTCAAATGTCTGGTCTGAGACCAGATTTGAACTCAGGTCCTCCTGACTCCAGGGCCAGTGCTCTATTCACTGCACCATCTAGCTGCCTTGCCCCCAAAACATTTTGCACGATAGTGTGCCTCCCTGGTCACCACTTACCTTTGTATGTTATTTCTCCCATTAGGCAGTAAGCACCTAGCAGGTAACATAGTCTCTGAGGTTTTTATATGTAGCCCTGCCTGACACTTAATACAGTGCTTGTCACATAATATGTTCTTAATGAATACTTATTCATTCATTTCTAATAAACCATCCCTTTTAACATTTTTTTTTTTTGGTGAGGCAGTCAGGGTTAAGTGACTTGCCCAGGGTCACACAGCTAGTGAGTGTCATGTGTCTGAGGCCGGATTTGAACTCAGATCATCCTGACTCCAGGGACAGTGTTCTATCCACTGCTCCACTTAGCTGCCCCTGTAATAAAAGAAAAAAAAACAGTTCATCAAAACCAAGTAGCCCACCCGTACTTTCTGACAGTATATGCTTTGTAATTTCTGCCCCCTTCTCCAAAGAAGGGAGGAGTCCGTGCTTTTCTGTCAGGGTTATGTATGGTTATTATCATTACTCAGCATTAAGTTTTATTTATTATCCTTTCCATTTATGTTTTTAAACCTAATTGGTTACACATGTCACTTGACTGTATACCATTGTTCTCTCCAATTTAATTTATGCAAGGGTATATAGAGTTTCTTCTTTCTGCTTACTTTCTTCTGTCAGTTCATATAAATCTTCCCACGTTTCTTTGGGTTCCTCACATTCATCATTTCTTATGGCAGTCATTTTTCATTACATTCACGTACCATGATATATTTAGCGATTCCTCAATCTGATTGGTATTTACTTTGCTCCAGTTCTTTGCACAAAAGTGCTGCTATGAACATTTTGGTGTTTATGAGGCAGCTAGGTAGGCAGCTACAGGGAAGAGAGTGCCAGGCCTAGAGTCAGACAGACCTGAGTTCAAATCCAGCCTCAAACACTTACTAGCTGTGTGATCTTGGGGCAGATCATGTAACCTCTGTTTGCCTCACTTTCCTGAATTGTAAAGTAGGGTCAAAAATAGTATCTACTGGGGGCAGCTAGGTGGCGCAGTGGATAGAGCACCAGCCCTGGATGCAGGAGGAACTGCGTTCAAATATGGCCTCAGACACATAACACTTACTAGCTGTGTGACCCTGGGCAAGTCACTTAACTCCATTGCCTACCCCCCACCCCCCAAAAAATAGCATCTACCTCTCAGGGCTGTTGTGAGGATCAAATGAGATGATGATATTTATAAAGTATTTAACACAGTGCCTGGCACAGAGTAGGAACTATATGAATACTAGCTATGGTTTTTTATTATTTATTTTTATTCTCAGCCTTCCTAGGGGACATGCCTAGGAGTAAGGTCTCTAAATCAGAGAGTATGAGTCTGCCTTTACTGCCAGCTGTTTTCCTTTGAGATGGGGAGGGAAGAAGTCCAATCAAGCCACCAATAGGTATCTAATTGTTGTTGTCCTCGGGTTGCTTCTGATGTATCAGACTGAATCTTCCAAAGTGGTCCAATTGTTCTAATTTACACTGCATATTTCCACTGATCATCCAATGATCATATCTCACATGATTATAACTCTGAATAGCGTGGATTTGAACCCATGTGACCACTTCAGGGGATGAACTTTCTTCTTCCACATCAAGATTCTAAGTGACCTACACTTCCTGAGGGAATTAGGAGGAAGCTTGAAGCCTTGCAGTTTTCATTCTCTGAATCTCCAGACCTTACCATTTGCCCTCCTGCTGAGCCCTAAACACTGCCCTAAGGGCCTTAGCATCTGCCCTGTATCTGTGTCTGAATCCCAAGGATACCCAAGCTGTGCTGTCCATCTTGCTGCAGAATCTTCTATATGTGTTCTCTCCCCCGTTAGGGAGTGATCTCAGTGACAGCAGAAATTTTCTTACTTTTCTATTTGCAACCCCATTGCTTAGCTCGGGGCTTAGCACACAGTATGTACTTAATTAATACTTATTTATTCAACAAATAAAATTTACACTGGATGAGAACGCATAGATGGGTTGATTAAAGAAGTATTTACATCAAGAATCATGGAGTCTCAGCCAGGTGGTGCAGTGGATAGCGCGCTGGCCCTAGAGTCAGGAAGACTTGAGTTCAAATCCACCCTCAGATACTCACTAGCTGTGTGACTTTAGGCAAGTCACTTAACCTCTGTTTGCCTTGCTTTCCTCATCTGTAAAATGGGGATAATAATAACACCTGCCTCCTCCCAAGGTTATTGTAAATATCAAATGAGGTAATATTTGTAAAGTGCCTGGTACGTAGTAACTGGTAGCTGTATTATCAATTGGAAGGGACCTCAGAGGCCAACCTGTATCTGACTGACCATCCCCTCTGCTGCACTCAGCTAGTGTTCATACAGCTTTTGCAGGAAATCTTCTTATGGAGGAAACCAGCTACCTCCCAAGATAGCCTATTTCCCTTTTGGACCTTCCTAATCATTATGAAGATTTTCCTTACCCTAAGCTGAAACCTGCTTCTCTTCAAGTTCTAGCCCTTGTTCCTAATTCTACCCTTTGGGGACAAGCCTAGGAAACAAGAATGAGTATGATTCTGGTCACCTGGGAGATCCACAGTGGAAGAAGCGTCATGTAGTTCAAATAACCCTGGACCGGGGGTCAGAAGACACCTACTTTCGGTTCCTTCACTACTCACTAGTTTGTGTGATCATGGAAAGTTATCTAATCTCTCTGAGCCTCAGACTTCTCATCTATAAAATATCTTTCCTACTGAGGAAAATAAGACCCAAAGGTCAGTTAATAGCTGTCAGATTTTGTGCCAAAGATGGCTCATCCTCAGCGCTGGCTCATTGGGCCAAGAGATTATAATGGAAAATCATTCATGTCCTGACCTATCATTCATCTCCACAGGAAGTGACCTGTGCAGGGTCAGTGGCTGAGCTGGGATCCAATCCAAGACTTGGGCCAGCTGCTTTCCTGGTCTCCTCTCTGGCAAATGACAACAAAGATTACTGTTGTATTGCAGTGTAATCATTAAAAAAAAAACTGCATCACTTTCCCTTAAATGACTTCCAGTCCCAACTTGGCTCAACTACAGGGAATACACTGTAGATGATGGTGAGCATGTCCTATCGTAGGAGGGCTGACTTCTTACCTCCTGTCGTACTGGGACAATGCATCTTGCAAAATGTCCTTCATTTCTGCATTTTTGTCTCATGCTGGATCCCTTCCTTCTCCTTCTTTTCCTCTTTGTCTTGTGTCTTCCCCACTCCCACTGTTACTTTCCATCCTTGGTAAGTCATTTATGTTTGATCAGCCACAGCCGTTATATTTGGAAATACTTTTCAGTAATATTGTTTGGATCATCCAGTCCCTCTCACCTTATCGGTCCTCTCTTCCTTGCTGAAGTCTGTTTCCTCTCTGGCTTTACGTACTTTCCTAGGCTAGACTTCTTCATCTCAAAACTTGTGATCCAGATGAGAAATCTGATGCTTCTACCTTGGGAGAAGCCAGTCAATTAAACATTTGTTAAGTGCCATTATATACCAGGCATTGTTTTTTGTTGTTGTTGTTGTTTTTTTTTTTTGGTCAGGCAATGGGGTTAAGTGACTTGCCCAGGGTCACACAGATAGTAAGTGTTATGTTTCTGAGGCCGGATTTGAACTCAGGTCCTCCTGAATCCAAGGCCGGTGCTCTTTCCACTGCACCACCTAGCTGCCCCATATGTACAGGCATTGTGCTAAGCTCTGGGGATATAAAAAAAGATAAAGACCATCCCTGCATTCTAGGATTTCTCAGTCTAGTGGCAAACACAGCATATAAACAACTATGTGCCGACAAGCTATATACAGGATGAATTGGAAATAATCAGCAGAGAGAAGACACCAGACTTAAGGGGAATCAGAAAGGGCTTCCTATAGAAGTGGAATTTTAAGGAAGCAGGGATTCCCTCACCTTTTTTCCAGGGTCTATCTTGAAAACCTCCTCTATAACTTTGTGATACTGAAAAGGAAAAATTCAACTCTCTTGGATCATAGACACAGAACAGCCCCTGGGGTTTGGGATTCTCCGGAAGAGGGTTTAACCCCATCTTGCTTCTTTTCCTGGGGCTGAATTGTCAAAGGAGAGGGGGACTATCCGAAGGAAAAGGGCTTTAAGTTGTTCATTCAAATGAGGTCCCTGGGAAGAAGTGCCAGTCTTTGACAGGGGCGAGGCCGGGCCCTAGGGCGCAAGAGGAGAGATGTGAATGGGTGGAACTGGGAAACAAAGCCTTCCACACATTTTAGAGAAGGAAATCTCAGAGGGGACAGCTTATTGAATCATCATGGGCTCCAGCCCAGAGATTCTTCATGAATTAACAGTTCTCAGCTGAAAGAGAAAGCAAGTCTTAGGCTTTTAAAGATGCTCACTTCTACCTTCTCGGAATCAGAGCAGGGTCTGGAGAGGCCTAGTTAAGATACTCTTAATAATAATAAATAATATCTAACATTTATATAGTGATTTAAGATTTGCAAAATATTTTACATATATTATCTCTCTTGATCCTTATAACAACCCAGTGAAATAAGCACCATTTGTATTATTTCCATTTTCCCAGATGGATAAACTGAAACTGAAATAGGTTAAATGATGAGCTGGTGAGTGTCAGAGGTGGAATCTGAATTCAGGGCTTCTTAACTCGAGGTTCAAAAGCCTGATACACAGCACCTTTGTCTTAGTGCCAGAACTTTCAGGGTAAAATGAAGGCGAACATTTAGTGTTCTTTTAGTGACATAAAGTAAATTTATGATTAGTTTTAAGAGAGTGGAGTGTCCTGAGGAATCACTGGCATAACTCCCCGAAGACTGAGTTCTATTGGACTAAGCCAATCTCAAGAAATCTGCCTGAAATCAATAAGCTCAAAAGATTGGGGGAAATGGTTGCTCATGCTTATCTTGAAAGTGGTCAGTCCAAGCTGACTGAATAGTAACTTTTAGTAGGAATTTTGGCCTCACCCGTTGTGCCCCCATCCCTTCGTAAGTACTGCCACATCCTCCCGATGTATTCCCAGACACAGGTTTCCATAAAAACTTCCACTGAGGGAGTAGGAAAGGAGGCAGGGGCCTCAGCTAGGTTTAGCCCAAGCCGGTCTTTCTGTGCCCTGTGCCTGGCGACAAGGAGTGGGTGGAAGTGTTTATTTCCACAGCTGGCTAAAGGTAGAGTGGGAGGAGGGTAGGGAAAGTGACCACATGAGTCAAAGTCAGTTGACCAGACGCTGTTGGCTGGACAAGCCTGGTTTCAGACTCCTTGTCCTGTATGGACGTGCACCCTTATGTTTATGGTTTCTGGCTCTATTATGTATAATTACGTATTTGAAGGTAAATGTAGGCTCTGGACCTGCTAGCTATGGTAGATCTGGATCTTTGTGTAAGGATGTTTAGTTCTGTATTGTTTAAGAATTGTGCCCTAGGCAGCTAAATTGTGCAATAGATAGAGTACTTTTCCTAGAGTCAGAAAGACCCGAGTTCAAAACCAGCATCAGACCCTTGGACAATTCACTGAACCTCTGTCTGCCTCAGTTTCTTCAACTGTAAAATAGGGATAATAATAGCACTTACTTCTCAGGGGTTTTATGTTGATCAAACTCTCTTAAGTTTAATCTGTATTATTAACATTTTATCCATCATTTTCTTAAGTCTAGACAATTAAAATAATAAATCAATGATGTGAAGTTTGCTAATTTCCAGGGAATAAATGCTTACCCTGAAAATTTAAGAATCAGCCTCAGCAGCTTCAGCACACTCTTGCCTCTACACCTTTTATCCCTTTACAAAGAGTGACAAGTTGTTTGTTTTTTTAATCAGGAGGGACAATGCCATTGGCCGGATCAAAATTTGCCACGCGACTGATGGCCCATAAAAAACAAGTCAAACAGTTTGAGAGAGTTTGAGCTACTTTTGGTGGAGCAGAAGTACACACTCTCCAGGCCTGGAGAGTCAATGAGTCAGTGAGTGACTAGATACAGGAAGCAGCTTTTATGAATATGGCCTCTGGCAACAGAGAACTGACTATGGATTCAACAGAGAACTAGCCCTGGCAGTTGAGAAGTGAGTTGTAGAGAGGATCAGACCCTGGGAACCCACCCTAGTAACCTGCCTAGCAGAAGAGCTATTATTGTTTGTCCTTCCTGAAGACATCACAAAGGTGATGTCTTAACTTGCACGTGAACTAGAGTGAGGCAGAGTGCACAAAGTTGTCAGCCTTGCTCTCTCCTCCAGAGTCCAGCGGCAAGACAAAGGTCAAGCCAACCGGCAATGGCCCAGGATGCAGTGGGTGACCTTGGACTTTCTACATTAAGGTCTTTCCCAGGTCTTAGTTTGTCTGAGGCAACACCCATCAATGACTAGAAGCTAGGTGAGAATTGAGACAAAAGATGGCCCAACTTTCTTTCAGAGTCATTAGAGTTCAGCGACAAGACCATAAGGACTGTCACCCAGGGGGGAGCTTCATGAAGATTCCATAAGGGGAGAAAGGACATTGAGGCCCTATAGTAGTCGAAACTTGAATTACCTTGGGTACCTGCATTCCCTACATATGTGCCTCATTACCATTATACTCTATAACCACTTTTTTCGTGTGTATTTGTGGGAGATTGTGCCCCAGGTTTATTGGGGGGGAGGAAGGAATGTTTTGTAGCTACTGTTCTTACTATGCCATCTTAATAAATGCCTTTGCTTTGATCGCTGTTCTTACTATGCCATCTTAATAAATGCCTTTGCTTTGATCTAGTTGCATCTCCTCTATCACTGTTTAGCGAGAAGATAGACAGTGAGGGCTAATGAGTTATAGCAGTACACACAGGTTATAGCCCTTAGAACCTGAGTTAGCAACTGTCCATTAGGTGACCCAACATGCTGGATTGAGTGCCGTGTAGGAGTGGTGGTCCACAGGCAGTACTACATATAGAACTATTAATACATATACGATGCCATATGCCTTTCTCAGAGAAGTTTGACACCAGCTTATAAGCTGCAATTTCATTTATGGGATAGAAAATCATAGACTTTGATGTTGGAGGTCAGAGATAGGGAACTGAACTCCAGAGACTGGCAATGGGGTCTCAGATCCTAGAGTTACAGAATATTACAGCTGGAAGAGACCACATGATCACAATATAAGCTGTCCCAAACTCTTCATCTTACAGATTAGGAAAATAAGGTCTGGATAGCAGAAATGACTTGTTCTAGGTCATTCGACTAGTCAGTGGCATTCAATTCTCCTCGGTAAGCTTTCTGTTCTACCTCCCTGCTAATGTCCTGAAATGTGCTTATGTGTAGGAAGAGGGATTTCATAATTTTCTAGTAAAATGGACAGAGAGACTATCTTTTCAGCCCAAGAACTATAGGAGACGTTGGGAAAACATGTTGACATCTAGGAAAATTCCTCCAAAATGGGAGGCCAAGGAGCTCCTTAGGAAACTGCTTAAATAACCAGTCACAGAAACTTGGCTCTGAAAAGTGGTTGGCCCTGATAATTCTTGTCTTCATTACTCAGAAGGGTTCTTCATTGGGACACAGAGAAAAAGCTGATCTCCCTTAAAAAGGAAAAAGGAGGTTTGCTTGGAAGAAGCTGGTTTGATTGAGTTAAGGGTCTACTTAGTGCAAGGCACAATACAGTGCTAGTCACCCCATATACAAAGCTAGATGTAACACAGGTCCTGCTCCCAAGGAGCTTACAGTCTATATTGGAGATGGCAAGGGAAGACCAAGTACATAAATAACTTTGGTTTGAGGGAGATTGAAATGAGTGCAGGAGAGAGATCCAAGCACAGCACTATGAGAATTTGGAAGTGGCAGGGATCAGCCAGGGAAGCTGATCTAAGTTGAGGAAGAAGGATTTTCCTGAATAAGCCAAGTCTCAGTCCCTTTGACCTCCAGCTTAGTACGTCTGGCCTAATTTGACTGTCCCACTCCTGCCCCCTGTCATCAATGTTTCTCTGCTTTCTGGAGAGCATTACTGTGGCACCTAACCTTGGAACAGTTAAGACAAATCCTAGAATTTATTCCTTATTCCTTTGCCCTTTGGAAAAGGAAAAGGGGAGGATGCTTGAGAGGGTTCCAGGAGGTCTCACTTCTTTTTCCCAGCACTGCTTGGACTCCAGCTCTCCTCAGCCATAGGCTTTAAGGCCTTTTGGAAAGAGGAAGTTTTAGGTTGTAGTAGAACTAGGCAGGTGCAAAGGGTGCAGCTGCTTTGGGTGTGTCGCCAGCTGGAATGTAGAGGAGTTAACAGTAAAAATAAGGATTTCAACTTTTGACTTTTCACTTAAAAAGTGCTTTGCGACATTGTCTTTTTTTTTTTTAGGCAATTAGGGTTAAGTGACTTGCCCAGGGTCACACAGCTAGTGTCAAGTGTTTGGTCTGAGGTCAGATTTGAACTCAGGTCCTCCTGACTTAGGGCTGGTGCTCTATCTACCGCACCACCTAGCTGCCCCCACGACATTGTCTTATTTGGTCCCCATAGCAGTGCTGTGTGGTAGGCAGGACAGGTTTGTTTTTATTTTTTATTTTTTATTTTTTTTTCTTGCTTGGGATTTTGATTTTGTTTCCGTTGGGAATTCTAATCTGGACATCCCCTCCACCAGCTACTTGTCTGCAACTTAGAGTCTGCCTGGGACAGAGACATTAAGTCTCTTGTTTGGTCACAAAGCCAACGAAGCAGGTCTTAAACCCAGATCTTTTTGACTTCAAAGGTGACCTCCTCTATATACTGTGCTGTGCTGACTCCAAGATAGGTATTATCTCCATTTTTATAATGGAAACTGAGACCCAAGGAGATAACAGTGGCTTTCTTGAGATCATATAACTAGTAAATGATATGTAGGGCCAAGACTTCCACCTGGGTGTTCTGACTCCAAGTCTAAGGTTCTTTCTACCATACCGCAAATCAATTCACCTCTCTAGGCCTCAGTTTCTTCATCTGTAAAATGAGAGGGCTGGGCCACATAGGTTTATAAGGTTTAGTTCTAAGTTCTATGACTCTTGAAGGGGCATTATTTCCTCTCTTTTTGTATTTCTGTTCATTCATCACCTCCCCCTAATCTGTGTATTACAGGTCTTTGTTGTATACAGTGTTGTTTTGTGATTATTCAGTCATTTTCAGTCATGTCTGACTCTTTGTGAATCCATTTGGGGTTTTGTTGGCAAAGACACTGGAGTGGTTTGCCATTTCCATCTCCAGCTCATTTTATAGATAAAGAAACTGAGGCATACAGGCTTAAGTGGCTTGCCCAGGGTCACACAGCTAGCAAGTGTCTGAGATCAGATTTGAACTAGGAAAGAGGAATCTTCCTGACTCTAGGCCTGGCGCTCTATCCACTAAGCCACTATTGTATACAATGGGTGCTTAATAAATGTCTGACTAACCTAAAGTCTAGTCATGTTTATTTAGTGAATTTTGGGTTAGATGTGGAAGTACTTATGTAGAGGAAGACAGAACAAGGTGTGTGTGTGTGTGTGTGCGCGCGTGTGTGCTCGCGAGGCACGCAGAGAAGGAGACAATGGTCTACATCTCTGGAAACTCACACAGAATGAAAGAGTTCATAATTATACATGCGACCCCAACTAGTCTCTAATCCCTTTATATCTTTTTTTCCAGGGGCCAATGTCTGTACCAACCGGGGGGTGAGTTCCTGCCAGCAGTGCCTTGCTGTGAGCCCTCTCTGTGCCTGGTGCTCAGACGAGGTAAGGAGCAGACATGTCCCCTCGCATCTGCTTAACTAATTCTTGTTCCAGAAGCTGTGTAGGAGCTCAGCTCCCTGTTTTACAGAAAGCTAGGGAGAATTCTGCTCACTGCTGATGTGGAAGAAAATGGAGGCTCTAATTAGGGAATGGAGCTTCTCAGTCTTATACAGCTACTTTGGGGCAGAACCATGAATAGAACCTAGGAATCAGACTCAGACTCCATACTTCACTCCACCTGGGTACCCTGGCGTTGACTGCAAATGGGCAGTGGTCCCTTTCTCTCTTTGGTGACTTTCTTTTGGGAGTGGAATTATGAAGAAAAAAAAGGAATGGCATGGGATCCAAATAAGGAGGAGAAGGATATAGGGTAGCATTTGGAGGTGGAGATGCTTGACTATAGAAATCTCAAGAATGAACAATGCAAACCAAAAAAGAAATCTACTATAAGTGCTGGAAAGATGTTTAGTCCAAGAGAAATTGTGGATCAAAGCTTCTGACCCTGTGGTGTGGAGTGGTGAGAGGATTAGCTATGTCCAGGCATGGGTCTGTGGCAGGGGTGGGGAACTTGCAGCCTTGAGGCCACCTGTGGCCCTCTAGGTCCTCAAGTGCGACCCTTTGACTGAATCTAAACCTAACAGAACAAATCATTTTGGGGCCACATATATATATCTGAGGGTATGAGTATTTCTTTATGACTGGGGCACAGAGACTTGTGGTGATAAGAAGAGGCTAATTAACAATTCTAGATCACCCAACAATGCAGAAGGCCCATGATGTAGGGTTGATGAGATTCTGACACATTTTCTTCGATGTTGAAGTACGTGTTGCAGAAAGTAAATTGGGTTTGGCATCAGAAGACTCAGGTTCAAATCCTGATTCCAGCACTTCACACAATGCCTGGCACATAGTAGGTGCTTAATGAATCTTTAATGATCGAAAAGATTACTGATTGATTTTGGTACTCACTCTTGTGTGACCTTGGGTAAGTCTTTTCCTGTCATTATCTTCATCTCCAAAATGAAGGCCAGGAGTAACGGTTCTCTGAAGTTTCCAGCCTATAATCTTTTGAACCTATCCGCAGAAGGACCCTAAGCTTTCTGCCTTCTCTCCAAGAACTGGAGCTGCCCCCATTCCAGTTACATCTTTAGGACAAGACTTTTTAACCACTCAAACTAGACTTATCACCCCCTTTTCTCTTCTTCAGCCTTAAGGTACTTCCTGATGCCCAAGTGGTGACTGATCTCTTCAGAGAGTTTCCAAAAAAGGAAGTCTTATTAGGTCTGACCAGGAGCCAGAAGAAGGAGTACCATTGTATTTATCCCAGAGCAAGAGGACAGCTGGGTCAGCAATACTTGGCTTTGTCTGCTGGTTTGGCTTCAGTGTTTCTCTGCTCGAGTCCTGCTCTGAGATATAGCTCATCTGGGCCACATTGTCTTAGATGAGCCAATGAAACTTTCCCTGGTGGGAGCAATGGTTTTCTCCCCATGCCTGCCCTGCCCTGCCCTTGTCAATCCAGCCCTCCCCACCATTCCCTTCCATTCCCCTGAGTTTCATGTGACTCTCCCATTTCCCATTTCAATCTCCCTCCTCTTCTCTGAACTTCAACCTTTCTTGGGTTTTCTTTTGAGGATTTTACAGCCTGTTTTGCAAGTGCCTCCCACGATGGGATGAGAAAGAAGAGTCAGGGAAGGGGAGTAGATTTCAACCTGGACTGTAATTGTAGAAGGAGAGGTTTCTGTTTTATAAACAACAATAATAGAAATCTAAGATCACTCCTTCATGGCTAGAAGAGACAGCCAAAGTCTGTTCCCTTCCCCTCTGTCCAAAATTAGGAGAAAATAGAAACAGTTAAGGACCCAAAGGAGAGAGATATAGTAGATAGAGAACTGGTCTCAAAGTCAGGAAATTCTGAGTTCAAGATCCACTCTGGCTGTGTGATACCAAACAAATCCCTTAACCTCTCAGTGCTCTGGGAAGTTTTCTAAGGTAGGAAGGTGTAGAGAAAGCAGGACCTGCATTGGTAGAGGGAGTTCTTTGAACCTTGGCTTCCATGTATCCTTGAAATCCCAAGTCCAGTCCCTATCCCTAAGGACTAAACAGATCCAGGAAAAGAGCATATCTTTTGCAGGACCACCCCTTCTTGCTCCCACCACTCCTACTGTTCTGGGTGGGCATAATCCCTACATGGGGGAGTTCCTGATAAGGAAATGAGGGATGTGTTCCTTTAGATAAAGAAACTATTTTTCAGAGATACCAATGGAGGACACAGGGGAAATCCTGGCAAATTCCATGCTTGTGGTTAGGGAATGTTGACTGCTGGTATTCCGTGAGTGGAAAACAAGGAGATGAGTTTGTTCATGTGGAGAAGTCAAATCAGGAGACCAGCCAAGAAATTCCCTTGGAAAGTGGAAATGGGAGAATGGGAAATTCTGTGGTTTATCAAAAAAAAAAAATGACTGTCGTTGAGTAAGGCGAGGAGATGGAGAAAGAAATAGAGGAAAAAGGGAGGGGAAGGACAGAGAAAGCCAGGTTTAATGGGGACTTAAATGTATCAGTGGGAAATATTAGTGGGGAATGGTGGGGGGGGAGGATAGGGAGGGAGGAATATATTGTCTAAAGAGACGGGAAGTAGAAATCCAGAATTGTGTCCAGGTAATTTCCTAAGCAGGAGGACATTCTCTAAGCATGGGCAAGAGTCCCACAGAATGCACAGGTAGGGATGCGTACTTCTTTTATCGTTGCCATTTCTGTGCCTATGGGTGTCCAGTCCAGTAGGCTCGTACAACGTCAGGTGAGAGTTTTTTCCCATTTATCTCCCTGAATGACTCCTTCCCCTCCCCTCAGGAACAGAATACTTTGGATTGAGGAAAGTGTATAAACCAGACAAGATTAGGAGTGAGCAATCTCTCGTGTTTGTATGTTGTGGGTGGAATGTTTGAATGTATGCCAAATGACCCTTCAGCCTTGCTGCTTTCCTTCCAATGCCATCCCATGGACTGGTTGAAGCCTAGAAAAAAGACTTTAAATTTGCCACATGCCTAGGAGGAGAGCACATGCTGGATTGCCTTTGGGAAATTGCAGAGTTCCTTTAATGATACCATGGAAACAAAGGCCCATCTTTTTAATACCACCATTCTGCTGGTCTTGCTCTATTGCAGTAAGACATACAAAACTCTCCAAAGAATTAAAAATGAATATCACTCAGAAAGTAACGAAAGGGTACATGGTGGGTAGGAGCAGGCTACAGCATACAACCAATGGGAACTTCAAAGAAAAGAAGTAAAAATGTATATATTGGGAAAAGGAACAGGCTAGTCATAGGGCAAAGATAAGGGATGACTCCGGCTGTTTCCTGTTCTAAAGAAAGCTCTAGGCTGAGAGTCAGAAGACCTTATTTCAAGCTCAAGTTCTGCCACTTGGTTATTATGTGGACCTAAATCAATCATTTGGGGACAGCTAGGTGACACAGTGTGTAGCTGCTGGGCCTGGATTCAGGAAGACCTGAGTTCAAATCTAGTCTTGGACACTTACTGGCTGAGTGACCCTGGCTGAGTCACTTAATCCTCTTTGCCTCAGTTTCCTCATCTGTAAAATGATCTGGAAAAGGAAATGGCAAACCTCTCTGGTGTCTTTGCCAAGAAAATCCTATGGACAGTATGGTCCATGGGGTCATGAAGAGTTGGATATGACTGAACCAGGATGCTTCTCTCATCATTAATCCCATTTATAGACGAGAAATTTGATAGGGAGGTCCAGTGATTTATTCACAGTCACCTAGCTATTGAGTCATTGGAATTGAGTTTGAATTAAGGTCTTCAGACTCCTGACTAAAAGATCTTTATTTAGAACATGTGGTAGGGTGTTTTCATTTATCTTTGTCATATGTAGGCCTATATCCAGTCCAGCAGGCATGTGTAACTTTAGGTGTGAGCTTTTCCCATTTATCTTGTTGAATGACTTAGACATCACTTTTCTCGCCTCCTTGTGATTCAGTCATCTCATTTGCATCATGGTGGTGGTGGTAGAGGAATAATGCCCCTATCTTCCATCCCTTTCCTACTTTCTATCCCTTTCCTGTTTTATACTACCTCTTCAACCTGAGTGGTTAAGAAAAATGACTTTTTTTTTTTGGTGGGGGAAGGTGAAGGCAATGGGGGTTATGTGACTTGCCCTGGGTCACACAGCTATTGTCTGAGGTCAGATTTGACCTCAGGTCCTCCTGACTCCAGGGTCAGTGCTCCATCCACTGCGCTGTTTAGCTGCCCCTAAGATGACTTTTCTAAGTAAGAAACAACTAGATGGCCTAGTGAAAGGAGTGGGAACTTATAGTCAAGAAGTCCTTAGTTCAAATTCTGCCTCAAACATTGGCAGTGTGACCCTAGACAAGTAATTTCACTTCTCTCAGCTTCAATTTCCTCACCTGTAACACTTACCTTACAGGGTTGTTGTGAGGATTGAAGTCCTTTAACTTCTCTCAGCCTCAGTTTCTTCATCTATAAAATGAAAATGAGCAACTATGTGGCACAGTGGATAGAGTGCTTGGCCTGGAGTCAGGAAGACTCTTGAGTTCAAATCTAGCCTCAGAGACTTACTGTGTGACCTTGGGCAAGTCACTTAACCCTGTTTGTCTCAGTTTCCTCCTCTGTAAAATGAACTGGAGAAGCAAATGGTGAACTTTGCCAAGTAACTTTGCCAAGAAAACTCCAAATGGGGTCACAAAGAGTCCAAAATGACTGAAAAATGACTGAACAGCAGCAAAACTGGAGATAATATTAGCTTTCCTCACAGGGTTGTGAAGATTAAATGGGATAAGTCATCACTGTCTTCCCTATTAGAATGTGAGCTCTTTGAGGGCAGGGGCCATGTTTTTGTCTTTCTTTGTATCGCTAGCACTTAGCAGAGTGCTGGGCACAGAGTAAATAAGCATTTAATAAATACTTATTGACTGACTGAGTGACGGCTTACGTCACTACCTATTTGATCTAAGGGCTATTAACAAGAGCTGAGTTGTGCGGTTGCCCAGTGTATTCCTGACCCTTGACTTCAGTGACTATGAAAAGAGCCGCACAGGGATGGGAAATAGTTTTTAGTTTTTAGTGTTTCTATCTCTGAGGAAATTCATGACAAACCACAAGGACCAGCAGCAGAGTCAAACACGTTGGCTTTACTTCCTTGAAAGCTATCACTTTTGGAAAGACGGACTGGCCAATTTCTGGGCAACCAGATCCTATCCTGCCCATTCCAGCCTTCCAACTTGCAGGTTTATTGTGAATTGGTTGTTCCTCATGGATTTTCCCGGTTTCTCCCTTCCCTTCCTCTCTCCAGTAGGCAGCTAAAAAGAGCCCTTCCCACCTGCCCCCTGGCTCGCCTATTTTTTGCCTTTTTTGGGATAAGGTTCTCCCTCTGGGGCCTTGTGGGCAGCTGGAGTCTGTGATAAGGTGGACTTTTTTTTTTTTTTTAGCAGAAACAGGGCTGGAAAGAGGCGGGGTGGACAGAGGGAATTTGCAGTCAGTCAGCAGGCATATATTAAATGCTTACTGTGTGCCAGGCACTGTGCTAAAGTTATGGTGGTACGAAGAAAGGAGAAAAAAAAAAGCATTTCCTACCCTGAAGGAGCTCACAGTCTGATGAGGGTGACTGCATGCAAATACTTATGTACATATAAGATAAATTAGAAGTAATATCAAAAGGACTAGCAGTGAGGGGAACTGGGGAAAGCCTCCTGAAGAAGGGGAGATTTGAGCTGAGTCTTAGAGAAATACAGGAAAGCCAAGAAGGCAGAGATGAGGAGGAAGAACATTCCAGGCCTGAAAAACAGGGTCATTGAAAGGAGAATGTGCACCCAGAGCTGAAATACCCTGTGAAATTTGCTCTCATGTCCCGCTCAGGGGTAAGAGGCAATGGAATTTAGAAAAGGGATTCTTTTTGCCTCATACATTAGACAGTAAGTGCGAGAGAGGGTATTTGCTTTTTTTTTTTTAAACTCAATTTTACTTTCAGTTCCAAATTTTTTCTCTCATACCTCCCTCTCTACATACCTCCCACTCCTCCCACTGAAAAACAAGAAAAACCAAAACCCATTACAAGTATGTATGGTTAAGGAAAACAAATTCCTTCATTAGCCACATGGGAAGGGTATTTGAAATGGGACGATTCTGGTGCCTGTTCTCATGCCCCAGTGCTAACCATGATGCCCAGTCTTACAGAGCTGATGGGGAGAGAGAGAGAGAGAGAGATGGTAATGGATCCTAACTTCTGCGACTAGCTTTCACTTCCTACCTAAGCCCGGTTTATTTATTCATTTAACTGAAAAATTTTTAAAGGGCTTATTTCTGTAGCACTTTCCTCACAGCATCCGTATGAAGTAGGTAGTCCAAACCTGATCATCCTCATTTTGTATATGAGAAAGCTGAGGTTAAAAGATGCTCCTTGCTACTGTGTTAGCTATAGTGATGAAAGAAGAGAAGGGAATTGAAAGAATGAGCATTGACAAAGAATGATCTCTTAGTTGCCAATTCCAATGCCCTGTTCTCAATCCTCATTCTCCCTGGTCTCTCTGCAGCCTTTGACATTGCTGACCACACCCTCCTCCTGGATACTTTCTTCTCTCTACATTTTCCAGACACCACTCTCTCTCGGTTCTCCTCCTACCTATCTGATCGCTCCTTCTCTGTCTCCTTTGCTGGATCCTCCTCCAGAGCCCGCCCTCTAACTGTAGGTCTCCCTCAGGGTTCTTTCTTGGGCCCTCTTCTCTTCTCCCTCTATAATACTTCACTTGGTGATCTCATCATCTCTTGTGGATCTAAATACTATCTCTAGACGGATGATTCTTATATCTACTTATCCTGCCTCAATCACTCTGCTGACCTCCAGTTTCACATCTCCAACCACCTTTCAGACACCTCAAACTGGATGTCTCATAGACATCTTAAACCCAAAATGTCCAAAACAAAGCTCTATCTTTCTCCCAAACCCTCCAGCCCCCTTGCCCCACCTTCACTGTTACTGAAGGTAAGTAACTATCAGCCCAATCCCTCAGGCTTTCAACCTAGTAGAATACAATTCTGAATTCCTCACTATCTCTCACCCCCTCCCCCTATCCAATCTGTTGCCAAGGCCTGTCGATATCACCTTTGAATTTCTCTCAAATACACCCCCTTCTCCCCTCTGGCACTGCCACCATTCCAGTTCAGACCTTCATCATCTCACACCTTGATTGCTACAGTCAGCTGACGGTTGGTCTGACTGCTTCAAGTCTCTCCCTACATCCTCCATTCAACCACCAAAATGATTTTCCTAAAGCGCAAATCCAATCATATCATCCCTTACTCAATAAACTCTAGGGGCTTCCTATTGTCTCCAGAATCAACTACAAAATCCTTTGTTTGGCATTCAGAGTCCTTCGTAACCCAGCCCCTCCTACCTGAACAGTCTTCTTACCCCTTACTCCCTAAGATGTGCGCTTCGATCCAGTGACGGAGGCCTCTTGGCATTCCCCAAACAAGTCGCTCCATCTCTCAGCTCTAGCCATTTTCTCTGGCTGTCCCGGGTGCCTGGAATGCTCTTCCTCCTCCTCTCAGATTACTGACCTCCCTGATTTCCTTTAAGTCACAACTAAAATTCCTTCTCCAGGAAGTCTTCCCTAGCTCCTCCTAATCCCATGCCTTCCCTCTATTAGTTATGTCCTATTCACCTTGTGTATAGCTTGCTTTGTATAAATTTGTTTGCATGTTGTCTCCCCCATTAGACTGTGAGATCCTTGAGGGCAAGGATTGTCTTTTGCTTCTTCTTGTATCCCCAGCACTTAGAGAAGTGCCTGATACATAGTAGATGCTTAGTAAATGTTGATTAATTGTAATGATTGTGTATATCGTTTTCTTGGCTTTTCTTACTTCACTCGGCATCAGTTCATATAGATCCTTCCATGCTTCTCGAATGTATGTGATGATGGATTTATTACATATATAATATGTTGTGGCACAATAATATTCCATTCCATTCAGGTACCACAATTTGCTTATCCATTCCCCAATTTATGGGCATCTATTTTGTTTCGAATTCTTAGCTATCATGAAAAGTGCTGCTACAAATGATTTAGAGTATATAGGCACTTTCTTCTTATCAAGGGCTTGCTTGGGGTGTAAGCTCAGTAAAGGAGTCTCTGTTTCAAAAGGTATGGATATTTTAGTCACTTTATTTACATAATTCCAAATTGCTTTCCAAAATGGTTGTTATAGCTCCATCAGCAATGTATTAGCCATGCCTATCCTTCCGCAACCCTTCTAACACTAACTATTGCTGCTTTTTGTCATTTTTGCTAATTTGCAGGGTGTGAGTTGAAACCTCACATATATTTTAATACAGATATGGGCTCACATTTCAATTTACATGTATCTTATTATTAGTGATTTGGAGCACCTTTTATGTCATTGTGAATACTTTGTAGTTGAAAAGAGGGAAAATGATGTATTTGTAGATGATAGGATGACTTCGAGAATTACCAGAGTGGTTAAGCAACTTGCCCATGGTCACACAGCTAGCAAATAGCAGAGCCAGAATTTTTCCTTTAAGCCTAGCATTTTACCAATAATATTGCCCTTCTTCATTCTTGGAGCACCTGCTACATGCAAGACACTGTGCAAGGTATACAAGGTAGGGGAGAGAAAGTTGAATAGTCTAGAGAAATTGATTTAGGTCAGAAGTACAAAAGTCAAAGTTTTAAAATTCTACATTTTGGCTTTGCAAGGTTACATGGAAACTATTCATTCTCCCAAGTTCTTGCCCTGTTAACTAGAAGGATGGGCAAGAGAGTGAATGGGGATTCATTGAGATCCTACATTTCACGGTGTAGTGATGAAGCTGGCTTTGTAGTCCAAGGACCTGGGATTGAATCCCAGTAAATCCTGAGTAATCTTGGACAAGTCATTGAACCTCTCCACACCATAGTTTCCTCATCTGTAAAATGTAGGTGAGTTGACCTGGATTAGGGGTTCTTAATCTGGGGTCCATGAACTTGGATTTTAAAAACATTTTGATAACTGTATTTCAATATAGGAATATATCCTATGCCCCTGCAATATGGCTGATGGTTCCTGACTACCACCCCCCAAACCTTTGGGGGAAGGCAGCCAAAGAAGAGGTCTGACATAGCAATTTGACCCTGGGGTTGATCAGAAGAGGATCCAGGAAGATCACTGTGTGAAGAAAGTCCCCTTACCTAAGTTTGTGCCCTAAGCCAAAGCCCTGGTTATCCTGCCCTACTCTTTTGTAGCTTTAGTCTTTTGGTCAAAAATAATTAGTTTCCTTTGTAATTTTATTTTTTTGTTTTAAAATGTTATTGAGAGAAGGGATCCATAGGCTTCACTAGACTGCCAGAAAGGTGTCTATGACACAAAAAAGGTTAAGATGGTCTAGATGGTCTCTAAGGCCTATCCCAACCTGTCATCCTATGAATAACTATCCGTAACTAACAAATGACCTTTGACAAGTCACTAGACGTTCATAGATTTCAGTTCCTTCATCTGTACAATGAGCAGCATTAAACTAGATGATCTTTAAGGTTATTTCTCATTCTAACAACTTATGAATTCATTTTGGGGAAGAATTTTGCCCACCTCTCCCTGACAGATAATTATAACCTTGACCTTGACCTTGACTCTTTTTTTGGGTCTTCCTCAATATGGTTTCTTCCAGTCCTGTTCCTCTTCCTCCTTCCTGCTCCTCTACATTGGTCTTTATGCTACAGAGAAGCTAATGAGACTGATATCCTACGAAAGTAAAGGCAATTAGTAACGATAATAGCAATAATATTAATAATAAAAATGATAGCTAGCATTTGAATAGTGCTTTAGGGTTGAAAGTGTTTTACAAGCATTATCTCATTTGTTGTTCGCTGCAACCCTGTAATATAGGTGTTATTATTTTTGTTCAGTCACGTCCCACACTTTGTGACCCCATTTGGGGTTTTCTTGACAAAGATACCAGGGTGGTTTGCCACTTCCTTCTCCAGCTCATTTTACAGGTGAGGAAATTGAGACCAACAGGGTTAAGTGACTTACCTAGGGTCACACAGCTAGGAAGTGTCTGAGGCTGGATTTGAACTCAGGAAGAGGAATCTTTCTGACTCCAGGCCCAGTGTTGCCCAGGTTCTATTATCCATACTTACTACTAATAAACCTAGGCTCAGAAAGGTTATGTGCCTTGCCCAGAGTCAAACAGTCAATATGTGCCGAAGGCAAGACTTAAACCCTGGTCTTCCTGAATTCAAGGCCAGCTCTGTCCATGATTCCATTGTCTCTTATCCTGGGATATATGGCTATTTAGTTTGTAAAGAATGGAGGAGAGGAGTTTGTATAGGTAACTATGTCATAGAAAGGGTTTTCCAGTTTTTCAGTCAGTTACCCTCATGCTGATATTTGGTCCGCACGGTTATGATCTAACACAGATATGGGCTCACATTCAAGGAATGTGAGAGCTGGAAGGGATCTTAGAGATTTACTCCCCTCATTTTACAGGTGAGGAAACTGGGGTCCAGACAGAGGGATTTACTGGCCTAAAGTCACATACCTAGTGAATGCTAGAGCCTTTGTTAGAATGTGGGTCTTTTGCAGAGCTATAACTAAAAGTTCTTGTTTCTATGACAAATTCAAAGGGGAAGATGACAGAGCAGAGGATAGTTGGCTATGGGGGAAGATATCAGGAGAAGGGGCAGCCATGTACCAGAGAATCCGTATTGTGCTCCTGTAGTATGGCTGACGGTCTCCAACCTCCCCCTACCTTCAACCCCCAGGAGATGGTGACCAAAGGAGAGGGGTGGCATAGCAATGGGATCCTGGGGTGGACCAGAAGGAAACGAGCTATAGTAGCTCATTGTGTGAAGAAAGTATCCTTACCTATATTGGTGCTCTGGACCAAAGCTTTAGTTGTCTTGCCCTAGTTATAGCTTTGGTCTTTTGATTTCCAGTGCATCATCCTTTTTAGTAAGCCATGCTACCTGCACACACCTCCCCCTGCCCCACATCCCACATATACTATACACGTGCCATTGAAGGGATTCCCTTAAGATTTAATGTGTGTGTTAGGATGCCTAAAAGTGGGATAATTGCACTTTGTTCGTTTTTAGGGAGAAGAAGGGAGCATTAAAGATCTCAGCCCCCTACGTCCTCAGATTAGTGATCTGACATGCATATGTGCCCAGCCACCTTTGGTACTCTGCAAACTTGTTCCCAAAAAAGCACTGAATTTGAGTCCAAGAGTCCCAGATCTGCTTCTTCATATGTTTATGATCTTGGACAAATCATTGAATCTTTTTGCTTTGATTCCTCATCTGTAAGATAGTAAGATTGGGTTAGACCAAAGGTTGTAAGCTTTTTTTTTTTTTTGTATCATGAGCCTCTTTGGCAGTCTGGTGGACTTTTTCCTCAGAATAATGTTAAGTGTTTAAAAGTGTATACATAGGATCACAAGGGAAGCAAAGTATACTGAAACAGTGATCAAAAGATTAAAAAAAAGTCCACAGGGGTAGCTAGATGGTGCAGTGGATAGAGCACCGGCCCTGGAGTCAGGAGGACCTGAGTTCAAATCCGGCATCAGACACATAACACTCACTAGCTGCGTGACTTTGGGCAAGTCACTTAACCCCGACTGCCTTACAAAAAAAGCCCACAAAGCCTAGGTTAAGAAACGCTCGGACTAGATGATGCTTGAGGTCTTTTCCAGAAGGACGTCTATTATCCTCCAATTCCATCCATGCACAGGCACCTCCTGTAGCTTTTTTGTTGATTCAGTTTGTCTGTTCTTTCACTGAGCTTCCTCCCCCACCCCAGTATTCTAATGTGTCTTAGAAGACACTCAAAGCTGTGCTGAAGAGCCCCGAGGGAAAAAGGGTGTTAGAATTGGCTCTGGCTCAAAATTTGAGTCTGGGGGCTCCTATCTTCTAGGATGTTGCTCCAGGCTCTTCCCGCTGTGACCTCAAAGAGAACCTGCTGAAAGGAGGATGTGCACTTGAATTCACTGAATTTCCAGTCAGTCATATCAACGTCCTGGAAGCTAGACCTCTCAGTAATACTGGTTCTGGAGATACTTCCAAGATCACCCAAGTCAGCCCCCAGAAGATTGAGCTTCGACTGAGGCCGGGTAAGACGTGGGAGGGAGCCTCCCCATCCCATTCAGGTAAACCCTGAGCAGGCTATGGATACCAGGAACCAAAGAGTTCAGGACAGGGATTGGGTGTGAGGGCTACAGTAATGTAAGTGATGGAAAATTAGGTGGATGGGTAGGGAATGGTGGATGGTGGAGAAGTAAAGAATTATGGAGGAGTAGAGATTTGGGGATGGAAGATGAGAATAGAGAAAATGAGGGGCAAGGGATAGGGATATATCAGGATAGAGGGATGAGGGGGTCAGGACAGAGGTTAAAACTGCCCATTTGGGATCACTGAGTTTAAAACTTTCTAATCAAATCGATAATGTACCAGGGAGCTATGTGCTAGGCAACGAGGAATGTCCAAAGAAATAGATAACAAGGTCTCTGTTCTCAATCAGCTTATAATCTAGTCTTGTTTGACTCAGGTTCTGGGTTCTGGTTGGTAATAGACAAGACAAAGAGGAGAGATCAGAGTCTCTGGAGGATGGAAAGTGGAGAAAAAAGGAGGAAAGAATGTAGAATGACTGGAGAAGAAAGGATAAGAGACAGGAGGAAGAGAACAGAAGATGCTTAGGGATAAGCAAGAGGACAGAGTACCTACAAAAGGCATGGTTACATCATACGTCATGAGGCACCCAAATGAAACACTACATTGTATAGAATCATATTATAGGCCCTTCCAAGGTACAAAGAGAGAAAAGAAAGGGTCCCTGTCTCCAGGGAAGTCATAGTTTCATTGTGGAAACAATATACATTTACCTAAAATCATGAAGAAGCAACATGGTCTAGAGGAAAAAATTCTGATCTTGGTATCAGATAAATCTAGGTTTGAGGTCTTCCTCTACCTCTAACGGTGTAACTCTGGACAAATTATGGACTCTTCTTCCAGCCAGTCAGTCGTGACCAATGCTCCATGACTCCATTTGGGGTTTTCTTGGCAAAGATACTGGAGTGGTTTTAGTCATATCCTTCTCCAGATCATTTTACAGATGAGGAAACTGAGGCAAACAGGGTTAAGTGACTTATCCAGGGTCACAAAGCTAGTAAGTGTCTGAGGCCTGATTAAACTCATGTATTTCTGACTCTAGGCCTGGCACTCCATCCACTATGCCACCTAGCTGCTCCAACAGGAGAAACCGGTGTTCACATCCCCTCACCTTCTAGTTGTTTGACCCTGGGGAAGTCAATCTCTCTGGATCTCAGTTATCTCCTCTGTAAAATGGGAATGATATGGCTTGCATTTTCTATTTCACACAATTATTAGGGGAAAACTGCTTTGTAAATTGTAAAGAACAAGGTAAAGGGAGTGTTATCAAATGTGAATGGGAGAGTACATCAGAAGTCTGCTAGTCTGGTCCACGCCCAATGCAGCAATCCCCTCTCTAAAGTCCCTTAAAGATGGTCAGCATACTACTTCATAAGTGTGGTGGATAATAACTGAGGAAACAATTCAAGCTCTATGATTTATCAGCAGAACAGGCATAATAAATGGTTCCATGGACTTCCCAGTCAGTCCAAAGACCTTGAATACAGAGTGAGACAGATTTTTTTCTATTAAAAACAATGTATCAAATCAGACCAATTAATTAAAAGAAAACAATTAATCAGGATACAAAATTAGGTCATCTGATTTCTAATTGGAGAAAAGAGTAGGGACTTTCCAATTTGAGAGGGGAAAAGCAGACAGGTATATTTCCCTGAAGTTGGAAGAAGAGGTGTCCTACTCCACACCACAAAGAAGAAAGCGGCTTACCACTCCAGCATCTTTGCCAAGAAAACCCCAAGTGGAGTCATGACGTGACTCGGTCATGACTGAAATGACTGACTGGGTTTCTGGTCAGCATAACCTAGGTCCTTAGTTAAAGGTCTCTAAGCAGCAGGTGGAGGTGGTCCACCTTCCCAGACACGCAGGGCCAGGTTCGAACAATGCAGTAAGGTTTTCTCCCATTTCCTGTAATTGAATAAAATTTTCTCACAAGAAAGAAGTTGGACTAGACTCATAACTGGATAGAAAGGGAAGTGAGCTAGTTCCAGAATTGAGTCAGAAGATGGAGTCAGTGTGGTTTACTCAATTCCCACATAGGACAATCCTTTCCATTGGCAGATAGCCCTCATGATTAGAAAGTTCTTCCTTATGATGAGCCAAAAACAAACAATTAACTAAAGATCAATGGGAAAACAAAACGCAAGTGAGTCCAACTTAACCTCTTTGTGGGGAAGCATAGTATAAGATGATCTGAAGGAGGGTGGGGCTAATCTGGTGAGACTTCCTGGAGGAGGTCAATTTTGAACAGGCTTGTGAAGGAATTAACAAGTCAAATTAATTCAAAAAACATTTATTAAGGAATTGCAATGTCTAAGACATTGTCCTGGAGATACAAAGGTAAAACTGAAACAGTCTTTAAAACTGAAACAGTCTGCCCTCAAGGAGCTTATGAGTTTGGTGGGGGGCACATCTGGACAATGAGCTGTGTCTGGAATTGAATAAAAGAAAGAGGATTTGGTCTGGGCTCTATTTGGGAAGCTGCCCGGCACCTTTCTTTCCATTCATGCCGTCAATACCCTAGTTCAGGCTCATATTACCTCTCCACTATCCTATTTCATCAGCCTTCTCATTCAGCTCTCTGTCTCACTTTCCCCACTCCAAATCTTTCTCTACATAGCTGCCAAAATGATTTTCCTAACGAGCAGGTCTTATTATGACATCTTCCTCTGTTCAGTAAACTGCCATGGCTCCCTATTACGTCTAGGATCAAATATGAACTCCTCAGTTTGACATTTAAAGTTCTTCATAATTCCATGCTATCTTTCCATTCTATTTATGCATTCTCTCCCCCAACCCTGCAACTCCTCAAGCTGGCTTTATTGCTCTCACTCAGCACTCTCCATCTCCTATCTTAGGGCTTTTGCATAGGCTGTCCCCCATGTGTAGAACACAACCTCTCCTCACCTAACCTCCTGGAATGCCTGGTTTCCTTCAGAATTCAGCTCAGGCATCACCTTCTGCAGGAAGTTTTTCCTAGTCCCCCAACCCCAGCTGCTAGTGCCTTGTCTCCTAGCGCTGCCTTGTGTGTTTTGTGCATATTCATGTACAAAACACTTTTTTTGGAGTGTGCATACAGAGAATTTTAGTTTTTGAGAAGAACATTTATTGAACACTCAGTCATGAAGGTCACTATTTTTAATCACCAAACTCAAGAAATTGAAATGTAACTTAAATTTTAAAAATTAAGAATGAAACTTAATAAGACTCAAAATACCAAAATTTTTGAGGCATTGGGATACACACATATACACATACATATACACATATACATATGTACATACATATACATATATATGTGTGTATCTATCTATATATACATATATGTGTATATATATATACATATATGTGTGTGTATATATACACATACTGAGCTGGAGAAGGAAATGGCAAACCACTCCAGTATCTGTGCCAAGAAAACTCCAAATGGGGTCATGAAGAGTTGGATGTGACTGAAAAATGACTGAACAACAACGTGTGTGTGAGAGAGAGTGTGTGTGTGTTTGTATGTGTGTGTGTGTGTGTGTGTGTGGTGCTTTTATTCATCATCAAATGGTTGTTGTTCAGTTGTTTTTCAGTCATGTCCAACTCTTCATGATCCCATTTGGGGTTTTCTTGGCGGAGATACTGGAGTGGTTTGTCATTTCCTTCTCCAGCTCATTTTATGGATGAAGAAACTGAGGCAAACATGGTTAAGTGCCTTCCCAGGGTCACACAGCTAGTAAGTATCTGAGGCCAGATTTGAACTCAGGAAGAGGAGTCCTCCTGACTCGAAGCCTGGTACTCTATTCACCCTGCCAGCTAGTTGTTCCATCCTCAAATTAAGGGGGCCAAATAACATGGAGAATCAAAGAAAATTTATCAGTGTTCTAGGAGGATAGCATTTAAACCTGGAGTCTCTCTCTCTCTCCTCTCCACAGACACATATACACATATGTGTATATTCAGATATATAAATGTATATACATATATGTACATGTTCTCTTCCCCATTACATTAGCATGAAAGCATGTTGAGGTCTTTTGTCTCAGTATGCCCAGCACCTAGTGCAGTGTCTGGGACATAATAGATCTGATGGTGATGATAATTACTAGCATTTCTATAGCTCTTTAAGTTTTGCAAAGGACTTTATATATGTTATCTCATTTGATCCTTACAAGAACCCTGTGAAGTAGATGCTATTATTATTCCCATTTTACAGATGAGGAAACTGAGGCTGTGAAGTTAAGTGAATTCCCCAGAGATATATAGGTAGTAGATATCCTGAGACAGGATTTGATCTCGGGTCTTTCTGTATCCAAGTCTAATCTTGTACCTACTATGTTTCCTAGTTCCAACAATTCCAAAATGCCTATCACTATAAAAACCTATTTCTGTAATATCAATTATTTGTCTCATGGAATTATCTGTGGCTCATGGAACACCATAGTCTCAGAATTGAAAGACAACCCAGGTGTACTCTTCCCCATTATAATATGCTGTCCTTGAAAGCCTGGACTGTTTTTTTGCCTTTCTTTGTATCCTTAGTGCTTAGCAAAATGCCTGGTATATAGTAGGTGCCTAATAATTGCTGGTTGACTCACTGACTGACACAGATAAGCAAATTGAAGGTCTTTTGAGGGGGAGAGACCATTTGGGGAATGGGGTGGCAATCAGGGAAGGCGCTAGGGAAGAGATGGCCCCTGAGCTGAACGGGAAAGCCAATGGGGCCCAGAGCCATGTGTGTTCCAGTTGCTATATATGCCTTGGAGTCTGTACTGAAACTTTTGCCTCTCTCCCTTCCAGATGATTCTCAGACCTTCTCGGTGCAAGTGCGGCAGGTAGAAGATTACCCAGTAGACATCTACTATTTGATGGATCTGTCCAACTCTATGCGGGATGACCTGCAAAAAATTCAGTCTCTGGGGACTAAGCTGGCTTCTGAGATGCGCAAGCTTACCAGTAACCTACGCATAGGCTTTGGGGCCTTTGTGGACAAGCCCATGTCCCCATACATGTACATCTCTCCGCCGGAGGCCCTCAAAAACCCTTGCTTTGAGTAAGTCTCTGCTACTGAGACACTGGACAGACCATTGGATGGGATTGACTCCTGGGTCCCGTGTTCAGTACTGTGGCTGCTTTGCTGATGGGTCATGGGCAGGTTTCTTTTACTCTCTGACTCAGCTTCCCCATGTGAGATTTCAGGCTGATCTAGTCAATTTAGGGTGCTACAGAAACTGGTCAATGTCTCAGGGGTGCTTTTATCCATCCTCAAATGAAAGAGCCAAGGTAGTATGGAAAATCAAAGGAAATTTATCAGTGTCCTAGAAGGAATGATGCTGCTGCTAATAATAATAATAATGATAATGATAGCTGCTAGCACTTATATAGTGCTTTAAAGTTTACAAATCACTGTATGTGTTATCTCCTTTGATCCTCATAACAACCCTGGGAAGGTAGGTGCTATTATTACCCCTATTTTACAGATGAGGAAACTGAGGTGCAGAAGGTAAAGTGACTTGACCTTGTTTGAGCATAAGCAAATGCCCATCAACAATCAGCAATAATAATGACAACAATAATAATAGTGGGCACTTTAGAAAGTGTATTTTTTTAATATACTTTATGTGTATTATCTCATTTGATTTGTAGTTAGTTGCCTGTTGTCAATACTTTAGTTCTCAACCATATTGTAATATTTAACTGATGGCAGCTGCCTATGTTAGAGGCTGTTAGTACAACTAAATAATTATAAATAAGTTATTGATCCTGACAGTGAAAATGTAGGCTTGTGTTTCTATGACTTGATATGTGCTTTCTATGTACTTAGCCTCCTTTGTATAGGTAGGAGCCATCAGTTGAATGAGCAAACTATTGATAACAGAAGTGTTGACCAAGGCCTAATTTATTGATTTACTGTTGTGTGCTGTCCATTAACCAGTTGGCAAATTTTTTCCTTTAACGGTGTAGTTAGCACATAGTCTGAGCAAACTTGGTTTAATGCAAACTTGGATGATTTAGTCAAATGTGAGTGTTTTGAGACCTGAATTATCAACGTACTTGTGGCTACATAGACCTAGCCTTCTCCTTACCCTGTGTAGTCTTTCCTTTGAGGAATAATTACCTGAAGAGTCCTCTATCCTTCCCTAGAATGAAGACAACGTGCTTACCCATGTTTGGCTACAAGCATGTGTTGACTTTGACGGATCAGGTGACGCGCTTCAATGAGGAAGTGCGAAAGCAGAATGTATCAAGGAATCGGGATGCTCCAGAAGGTGGATTTGATGCCATAATCCAAGCTACAGTCTGTGATGTGAGTGTGGGGGATCAATGACCGAGCAGCTGGCATTACATATTGGGGAGGAAGGAAATCTGGTGGGGAGCAGAGCTCAAGATGGTTGATGTGGCTGGGGTTAGAGTCATGTATGAAGTGTTACTGTTATTCAATCTACTCTCCTGAGCCCCTCTGAATACCGCATGGGATATCATCTGTTCCTCTCAGGACCTGAGCAATCTCAGTTACTTTGGGAAAAGAATTTTCTAAATTTCACTGAACATAACCCAACATTGTGGTTGGGATTGGCTTACTCCCAGAATAGATGATGAGATTATTTTCCTTCCATCAAATTCTGTAGGAAGTGCCCCTGAAGACCTGAGCATAATATCCATGCTCAGTGAGTATTTAGTGATCATCATAGACCAGCACAGATATGTGCACTATTGTTGGAGCATCATTTGGTTATAGGGACCTCTTAGCTTTGGATAATTTCTTGGGAGAGGGGAAGAAACATTGGGAGAAGGTGTTGATGTTGGATAGGGTGGTTGTAAATATGGAAAATGGTTATGCTCTGGGTGGAGTTTTCTACCCTTTCTTCAGCTCTCTCTTCTTCCCTCTCCCCCTCTTACTTTCTCTCTCTCTATAGATGCTTTATTAGTCCTTAACGTTGAACATCAATTCAAACAACCAAACTTGCTTACTAACTTAATATTTCTTATTAATTATTATTAAATTAATTTCAATTCCTAAAGTATCATAACACTATTTCAGTTAATCCCTATAAGTCTTCATCAGTATTCTTTGTCCATTCTTATTTCCTTTTCCTGTTATCTGGGCTCAGTGTTTACAGTCTTTTAGTTCTACTTTTTTTCTTTGTATAAAGGTCTTTCCAGAATTCATGTATTCGTCATATGTAATTGCATTATAGTATTCCATTTTGCTAATGTATACAATACTCAAAAAGATCAGTGAGTTCATTGATATGAATATTTCTTCCAGCCAGGCAGACTGCACGCCATTGGTGCCTGCCCTTCCTGTGGGTTCCTTGTTCAGTATATGTCCACAAGCCAAGTTCCATCCAGCTTTCCAGGGGCCTTCTTCAGTTTCTCTTAACATTGGGAGGATACCAGTGGAGCACACAGGCTGTCTGCTAGTCATCCCTTGCATTTGCCTATCATTTCCCATCCCCCCATCACACATTTTTATGATGATTTGTATCTGAGTTTATTTAGTCATTCCCCTGTTTTAAGACATTTGTGTTGTTTCCAGCTATTTGCAAGTGCATCAAATGCTTCTAGGAGAGGCAGGATGGCCTAATGGATAGAGAGTAACCTTGAAATCAGTAAGAACTGGGTCAAGCTCAACATGGACTGGCTGTGTGACCCTGGGCAAGTCCCTTAACTTCTCAGGACTCTAGGTAACTCTCTAAGACACTTTCTGAGGAGGTGCCAACTTGAATTTGTAGAGAGTGTTTCCTTGCCTAAGAATTCCCCATAGCAGTGTAATCATAGGTCCAGTCCTGATCTCTATAATTCTGGAATGACAGTCTTTCATCAGATAACTTTTTAAAAATAACACTCCCAAAGTATATTCCTAATGAGGGAATTATTGTGTGTTCAGCCTTTTCTTATATTCATCTGTTCAGGGCTGAGTCCTTGAACTATGTTCTCTTCCTATAGCATAGCTGAGACTTTGCTGACTTTTTTTTTTTAATAGGAAAAGATTGGCTGGAGGAATGATGCATCCCATCTGCTGGTGTTCACCACTGATGCCAAAACCCACATTGCTCTGGATGGGAGGCTATCAGGGATTGTTCAGCCCAATGATGGGGAATGCCACATTGGCAGTGACAATCATTACTCTGCCTCCACCACTATGGTGAGTTCCCCTGAGCCCTGCTATCTCTCCACTCCCCACCATCAACACCACTCTCATCTCCATTGCTTTCAGCACCTGAGACATACTGAAAGTCAAATAAAATCCTGGAGTTAAGAGGCAATCCTTTCTTCTCTGGATCAGCTACTACCTAATTAAAACAATATGCCTAGTTGGGATAACATAACAGAGAAAATGGAGAGGGTTTACTGGAGTAGGACTGAGCTGAACAAAGGGTGGAGAACAAGTTCTTTGAGGAAAAATCAAATGGATTGTTTAGGTTGGAGAAGGGAAGGTTCAGGAGTGATTAACTGTCATCAAGTCTATGAAGGTTTTAAAAATTCATTTCTTTCTCTCTCCTTCCTTCTCTCTCTCCCTCCCTCCTTCCTTCTTTCTCTGTCTCTCTCTCTCTCTCTTTCTTTCTTTCTTTCCTTCCTTCCTTTCTTCTTTCTTCCTTCCTTTCTTCTTTCTTTCTTTCTTTCTTTCTTTCTTTCTTTCTTTCTTTCTTTCTTTCTTTCTTTCTTTCTTTCTTTCTTTCTTTCTTTCTTTTTTTCTTGTTTGCCTCCATCCTATTCCCTAGGTAGTATAGTGGATAGAACACTAAACTTGGAGTTGGAAAGATCTGGTTTTGAATCCTGCCTCAGACCCTTACTAGCTGTGTGACTCTGACCCTGTAATCTCTTTCAGCCTCAGTTTCCTTATCTGTAAATTGGGGATAATAATAGCACCTAATCAGCAAGATAACATATGTAAGATGCTTTGCAAACAATGTGCTATGTAGATTGCTAGATATTATTATTCATTCATTAATTTATTTTCAAAAAACTTAATCATCATCTTTTGTTTTCCTACCCTTGTCATTTCTTGATGTGTCACTATAACCCAACACTCAAAACCCATAGGCCTTCCCTTGGAACCAAGAAAAACGGTTAAGCAAAATCAGCTGACCCAGCCACCATATTTGATAATGGTTACAACATTGCATACCCATAGTCTCCCACCTCTCCAGTGAAAGGAGGGTAGAGATTATTTTAGAGAGGCAGAATTGAGTAACCTTTTCCCACGTCCATTCAAGTAAGATGAAAGGTACAGTGGAGTTTTCAGTTGGACATAAGTTCCTGACTTTTCGGCTGACACTTGATGACTGAGTGAAGGTCTAGCGTTTGAAGAAGAAATTAGACAAGCACCAGTTCTGGGCAGTTTAATCATCTATTACCTTAAAGATGGAGGGTGGGACCACATGAGCTCTCCAAGTCTCTTCCGGTGCCTGGGATTTAGAGATCAGCTTCAGCACCATGACCAGCACCAACACTTAATTCACATTGTGTATAGGGTAAATCCAATCAATTAATCAACATGTATTGAGCAGGAAAGGAGATGGGGCTTAAGCTGAAAGAGAAGTATGGGGAGTATTCCAGGTGTATGGAGCTGTTATATGAGCCAAGGCATGATAATAATGAGAGCAGGTAGGTTAGGGCCAGATAGTGGAGAATCTTGAAAGCCGGGCTAAGAAGTCAGACATCATGGTGTAGTGGATAGTGGTGGACTTGAAGCAAGGAAGACCTAGGTTCAAATCCCACCTCTGACACTTTTTACTTGTATGATACCGGGCAAATCACCTAAACTTTCAAAGCCTCAGTTTCCTCAGATGTAAAGTGAGAGGTTTGGACTAAATGGCTTCTATAAAGTCCCTTTCAGTTCTCAATCTATGATTCTATGAACTTGTTCATGAAGGAGATAACAGAGGAAGGAGGTGCTCATTTTTGGCATCACTGACCTGGACCTTTTTACCTAGTCTTTCTTTGAGCCTCCTTTCTGGCATTTGACCCAGGATAGTTTCTCTTTTGCCCTGCCTAAGTCATACCACTGGAGTCACAGAATGAAATGGTTTTAAGACCACTGGATGAAAACAACTTAGCCGTTGTCTAGCCTACAGGAATCTAAAAAGAGAGGATCCTCTTAGCCTCCAGGGGACCACTCCACTAACTCACAAATCTTTTTTTTTTATAGGACTATCCCTCTCTGGCACTGATGACTGAGAAGCTGTCCCAGAAGAACATCAACTTAATCTTTGCAGTGACTCGAAATGTAGTCAGCCTCTATCAGGTGACACCCCTTGTTTCATTTGATTCTCACAACAACCCTGTGAGGTAGTGCAATGTCTACTATCCCTGTTTTACAGAGGAGGTACCTGAGATTCAATGGTAGTATTTATACTCAGATCTCCCGGTTAAAGCCAGTTCCATGATAGCAAAGCAACTTTCCTAATCAATGCCTTCTGGGCTTCCTGATAGTAGGGCATTAGGACTTCTTCAGGGTGTCTGGCCTTTTAGATGTGATTTCCCAGTGAATGCTACCTAGGACCCAAAGAACACCAACCCTGGGGCCTGAACCCTAGGGATCTAGGAGCTCCAGAAACTCCCTTTCCCTAGTCCCAGAGCTTGTCTTCCCTCTAGCTGGCTAGCAAAAGTGAATAGTGGATGTCCTGGGCAATGAATGGGGCAATGGGCAATGGGCAGTGGGTGGTACAGCCCTTCAAGAGCATAGCTTGGGAGAGGTATAGGGAAGATGGGTTGGGGGTCAAGATGTACGTGTGTCATGGTGTTGTCTCAAAAGAATTCACTTAGACTGTCTCCAAGTCAAGTAAAGGCATTTATTCAAGATTAGGCTTTCTCCTTAGAGGAGGCAGGTGTAGTAGCCCCCTAAGGAGGCAGCAGCCCCCTAAAGGAGGCAGAAGCAGCAGCAGCTTACTGGGCAAAGCTAGGGCTTATATAGAGGCAAAGTGCTTTCTTAACAGGAAGATGAGGTACGCAAGGGGTAATAGCATCAAAGTTCTGTGCATGCTATTTCCCATCATGCAGTCTGATCCTCCGATCCTCCTCAAAGGGGGGCTACATTACTATATACATGAGATGTTAACTAGCCCTAAGGTTACTGTCAGACAAGCTAGGTGGGCATTGCACTTTCTCAGACTGGGTAATGTCCTGAGAAAGTCCCTTGATCAGTTATCAGCTAAATGCTAGAATGTGATTAGTTAGTGCAGGGCTTCTGGGGTCTTATGTAGACACAAGTTATTGTCAAGGGCATTAGTTCAGGGTCTCTGGATACAAGTTTGTTGTCAAGGATACTAGTTATTCAAGGGCATTCCTCATCAAATGGGTGGGAAGGCCACTCATGGGGCAAAATGGCACTGGGGTGCTGAACTGTGCAGGATTCTAGGGTCTGGCAGTTAGGAAAGGTGACAAGATCTAGCCCTGAGGCAGCTTAGGTAGAGCTGAAGGAACTAGGTTTGGAGTGAAAGGATCTAGCTTTGAATCTTGGGTCTGCTACTTATTCTTTGTGTGACCTTGGGGAGGATGCTCACTTCTGCTCTCTTGTGATTCAGTCTCCTCCTCTGTAAGTTGGGAATAACTTTGGCAGCCTCCCATAGGATAGGCAGTATGGCGTGGTGGATAAAGGACCACTTTGGGGTTATGAAGGCCTGGGTTTAAGGCCTATCTCTGACACATACTAGCTTGGTGGTGGTGGGAAGGCCCTTAGCCTCTCAGTGCTCCAGGCATTTCTCTAAGATGAAAACTTATAGACAAAATGTCAATCAGTAGTGGTCCAAGGAATTTCCGTACTGGGAGTTCCTTACACTATTGAAAGTACACATTTAGAACAAAAGCAAGAAAAAAAGCCAACCTATCTCAGAGAAGCGTTGTGAGGAAAATACATTGTTGCACATGAAGTGCTTAATAAATGTCCGTTGTCATTATTAGGGCATGCAAGGACATGTTTATACGTGTGGCCCTGGATAACAGCTCAAGGACTGTGATTGGCATAGTTTTACCCTTCTTATTAAGGAATGAGATATAGGCTGTCTTGTTTCTCCTCCTCCTACGCACTGTAGACTCTGTGTTAGGTTTGGAGAATACCTAGGGAAGTTGCCCTGGAAGAGAGTTTCTTCATTGTTTTTCTGTCATTTTTTGGCAGTCCAGGAAAGCCCTTTTCAGAATATTGTTTTTAATACATAAAATAAAATACATTGTTGTTGTTGTTGTTGTTGTTGTTCATCCTTAGTTCTCCAAGACGACCAATGGCATCATGAGGGTGATATCTTGACTAATTTGATGGCTTAGAGTAAAATAAAATACATAGGATTATAAAGCAAATCTAAGTACATTAAAATAACAATCAAAATAGAAACAAACCACATTGCTGAACCCCAGGTTAAGAACCTTTGGCCTACAAGGTCTGTTTTACCTTGTTCATCTGCAGAGGCTCTCAATGATTGCTGGGTATTTTCCTTCTAGAACTATAGTGAGCTCATTCCAGGGACCACGGTGGGTATGCTCTCTGCGGATTCCAGCAATGTCCTCCAGCTCATCGTCGATGCCTATGGGGTGAGTGTGTCATGTCCTTGGGAAGCCAAGCTGTTAGGAGTGATTTTGGCCGGTAGGGAATGGAGCAGGAAAGGCCTCATGGAGCGGGCATGGAATTAGAGGTGAGAAGGGACAACAAGTATCCCAGAAAACAGCCTATGCAAAGATGCAGAGGTGGGAATAGTGTTTTATATGGATAAAAACAGGTAGACCCATTTGACTAGAATGTGGATTTTTTGAAAGGGATACTGTGAAATCAGTTTAGAAAGATAGAGTCAATTGTGAAGGGCTCTAAATGCCAGACAGAAGGATCTGTATTTATTCCAGACTCTATGGGAAGCCACCATGTTTTGTAAAAGTGCCCCACTGGTTTCTGCTTTCCCCAGAGCCTAGCAGTCCCTGGGATGCAGGAAGAGGGGGCAAGATGCTAGGGATGGAAGCTTTAGTACTTCTCCCCATCCCCTAGGAAAACCTCAAAGTCATCTCATAGCTAGGCTGAGACCGTTGGCCCTCTTGTGTGGTCTTGCCACGGTCAGAGCTGGGCCCTTCTAACACCCCGTTTTTGGAGAACTGAAGGGGCATGGGTAGGTCATTCCTTTTCAGTTGTTCCTTACTCTTTTTCCCCCCTGAATTCTACTCAGAAAATACGTTCTAAAGTGGAACTGGAAGTCCGTGACCTTCCCGAGGAGCTGTCCTTGTCCTTCAATGCCACCTGCCTCAATGACGAGGTCATCCCAGGCCTCAAGTCCTGTGTTGGCCTCAAAATTGGAGACACGGTGAGAACCTTTGGCCAGTGGCCAAAGCTGACTATCTCTTATTTCTGTGGGTGCCATTTCCCCCGGCCCCCAATACTCCCCAATTCCTACTCTGCAGTTGTAGTTTACATAGGTTATAACAATAATTATAATAGCTAACATTAATATAGCACTTAGTGTGTTAAGCTTTACAATTATTATCTCCTTTGATCCTCACAACAACCCTGGGAGGTAGAGGCCATTATTATCCCCATTTTGTAGTTGAGGAATCTGAGGCAGACAGAGGTTAAGTGATTTGTCTAAGGTCACACAGCTAGCTAGTATCTGAAGCTGGACTTGAACTCAGGTCTCCCTGACTTCAGGTCCAGCATGCTCAATTCACTACACCACTGTTATCTCATTTGATGAGTATGTAAAAGCAGAGTAAAGAAATCATTAGCCCCACTCACTCCTTTACTCCTTCCTTTTTTCCCAGTCTTGTCTATTTCTCCTCCATTGATGTTCTGGCTAATTTTTATGGTTATTATGGGATTTAGAGAGATCACCTAGTACAGGGGTGGGGAACCTGTGGCCTTGAGGCCATGTGTGGTCTTCAAGGTCCTTGGGTGTGATCTTTTGACTGAGTCCAAATTTTACAGAACAAATCCTGTTATTAAGGGATTATCTCTGTGAACTTCTGATTCAGTCAGAGGGCTGCACCTGAGGATGTATAGGGCCACATGTGGTCTTGAGGCTGCAGGTTCCCCACCCCTGATCTAGTATAACTCTTTTCATTTTTTTTAAGGCAGTTGGGGTTAAGTGACTTGCTCAGGGTCACACAGCTAGTAAGTGTCTAGTGTTTGGTCTGAGGCTGGATTTGAACTCAGGTCCTCCTGACTTGAGGGCTGGTTCTCTATCCACTGTGCCACCTAGCTGCCCCAACTTTTCATTTTTAAGATGAAGAAACAGACCTAGAGAGGGCAGTGACTTTTCTAAGGTCACACAGATAACATAAGAACTGAGATTTGAACTCAGGTCTTCTGACTCTAGATTCTGTGCTTCTTCCCCCTTATCTTACTATATTTCAACATAACAAAATGTGTATTACAGAGAGAAGGAGGAGAAAGAGAGAGGAAAAGAGGGAAGAGAAGAGAGGCGGGAAGGGGAAAAAAGGGAAGGGAGGATTGAAGAGATGAGAAGAGAGGGGGAGACAGGAGAGGAGAGCAGAGGAGAGGAGAGGAGAAGAGATAAATATTTGCTTGAAAACTTCTCAGACTATAAGGGTGTTGGGGTATTGTCCTGAATTGAGTTGTACATCTTGTTTAGTGATGCTGCATTTACGTAGCATGGTGTGGGTGTGGAGTTGTGGTATGTGGCACAGTATCAAATTTGTGTTCCATGATGGGTGGTGTCATGAATTCTGCCTGTAGCCAATTAATTCAGTTAGTTAGAGCATGGTGCTCATAAATACAAAGTCCTGGATTCAGTCCCATTAAAGTCAGTTAGTGCCACCCAGAGGAAAGCCTGTTCCACAGCTGTTGATTTGACCCCTGACCTTACCATCTCATCTCCTGGATGCAGCTATGTCTGTGTCCTTGCCCAGGATCTCCACACTTGGGTTTTACTGCTTTAGGTCCTGTCCAGCCAAAGAAGCTCAGGATGGTGGGAAAGAGAGATGAGTAAAATATGGGAGGTGGGCTGGCATAAGGGAGAGTCCTGGGTTTGAAACCCAGCTCTGCTCCCTTTGTGACTCTGGGCAAGTCACTTTCATTCTCTAGACCTCATATACCATAAGATGGGGGTTGGGGGGCACAGAATTTTTAAGTACGCTACTAGCTCTAAATCATATGATCCCATGCCTAGTTTGCACACTTTCTGGCAGGGTGGGGAGGTTCTAGGCTCAAGTGGTTGGGCATTCCTCACTGGTTTATAATAGAACGTGAGCTGTTAGGCACAAGGCAACCTATGTCCCAATGAGACCCTGTTTCCCTCCCAGGTGAGCTTCAGCATTGAGGCCAAAGTGCGTGGCTGTCCCCAAGAAAAGAAGAAATCCTTTACCATTAAGCCTGTGGGGTTCAAGGACAGCCTCACCATCTTTGTCACTTTTGACTGTGATTGCGCCTGTCAGGCCCAGGCTGAACCACAAAGCAGCCGCTGTAATCAGGGAAATGGGACATTTGAGTGTGGGGTGTGCCGCTGTGGCCCTGGATGGCTGGGCGCCCAGTGCGAGTGCTCCGAGGAGGACTACCACCCCTCCCAGCAGGACGAGTGCAGTCCTCAGGAGGGCCAGCCTGCCTGCAGCCAGCGCGGGGAGTGCCTGTGCGGCCAGTGTGTCTGCCATAGTAGCGATTTTGGCAAGGTCACCGGCAAATATTGTGAATGTGATGACTTCTCCTGTGTCCGCTACAAGGGCGAAATGTGCTCAGGTAAGTGGGAAGGCCCTTACGGTTTCTCCTGTACCGTTTCTTTCCCCTTCTAATCCACTTTGATCCAACAAGCATTTATTACCTGCCTATTATAAATACAAACACAAAATGGAAAAAAAAATTCCCAAAGGTCCCTGCCTTCCAGGAACTTAGATTCTATTTGGGATGGATGCAGCATGTAAACACAGGAGTGTGTATAGTAGAGAGAGAATGTTAACGCCTAAAGGGATGAGGAAAAGAATTTGATAAGGAGATAGCACATGAGACTAGCCTGGGAGGAAATGAGAGATTCTGAGAGGCAGAGGTGAGGAATGATTGCATTCTGGGCATGGAGTACAGTCTACGGAAATTTATGGAGATTGGATATTGGGTATCGCATGTGAGGAATGGCAAGAAAACCAACTTGGCTGGAATATAAGGTATGTGAGTGGGAGTAATGTGTAGTAAGCGTAGTAAGCGTGGCAAGGTAAATTGGAGCCATAATGTGAAGGGTTGTAGATGTCTGGCTGCGGAGTTTGAAAATTTTCTTTCAATTCCTTGTGCCCCTCCCTCAGCTTTATTCCTTCCCTCCTTCCCTACACATATACTCACAGGTGTATGTACTTGTGCACACACATTTACTCTTCTGCCCTTCTCAACCCATTAAACACTGTTGGATATTTCAGATGCCTGCTCTTATCTGGAAATTCAGCCTTATGGATCAAGGTAGGAAGGAAAAAATAGGTAGAGTTCTCCTGTTTAAATGTGGATGGACACTTGTTAGGGATAGAAAGGAGTCAAGCATTGAATGGAGGGCTGGGTAACCTTGAAGATCACGTAGACATGGTTTAGTGACTGTGTCCTCTGAAGATCTGGGTTTGAGTCTACAGTCTAGACTTAATAAGATAGATTTATACAATAGACTTAATAAAAGGATTTTAAAATTTAAACTATTTAATTAATTTATTTTAATTATTAATACCACTAATTATTAATTAATAATATTAATTCATTAAATTATTAGATTAAAAAATTAAAATTATTTAATTTAATTATTTTATAAAAATAGACTTAATAAAAGGATTCATTCTGTGAAGTTTGGATTCAGTCAAAGGGCCTCACTTGAGGACCTAGAGGGCCACATGTGACCTCGAGGCCACAGGTTCTCCAACCCTGGTCTAGACAGTCACTCACTAGCTCTGTGATCTCGGGCAAGTTTTAAACTCTCTTTGTGCTTCATTTTTTCTCATTTGTAAAATGAAGAAGTTGAATTCACTGATCCCTACTATTCTAACAAGCTCTTGAAATGATGTGATTCCATGAAGAGCCCAACTCTAAGATTTCAAGATCCTTTTTTTTCTGCTTTTCCTTGCACTTATGCATCTCAAGATCACGTGAATGTGCAAATCCGTGCTCGAGTACACACACACACACACACACACACACACACACACACACACACACACAGAGCAGGGGTTGACCCACAATACTCTCTCTCCAAGCGTAGAAAAGCCCTAATTTTATTAAGTTACTTAACCTCTTAGTGCCCAGGCAATTCTCTAAGATTCTTAAGTTTCAGAATAATTGAATATATTTGTGTAGAGTGAATTTTCTCCCTGGGAGTTTCCTACCCTAATGCAATCACAGATCAGGGCCAAAAGAAAATTGTTAATTATTCCTTTATGTTTAAGTCTTGTTTCCCTAGCTCAACCAAAACTTCCTTGAGGAAAGGATCCATGTCATCTTAATGAAATTAAACAATTTTTTGTCCTTCAGATCGTAAATTGATTCTGCACTAACTCTAATTCCAAGTTATACATTCTGAGCTTTTTTGTTTTGCTTTGCTTTTGTTTTTGTTTTGTTTTTAGCAGCGGGATGAGGTTGCATTGAACCATTTTCATTGTGACTCTATCCTCCTTGTTGTCAGAATCGAAGGCTGCCATGACTGTCATTAAAGGCATGCGTGGTCTGTGGCCATAGAAAAAGAGAGATGCTAACTGGCCCATTGGGGAATTGAACCCATAACCTCGCTCTCTCTCTCCTTAGCACTGTGATCTAATGAATGGTGCTAATTGGCCACAGATGTTCATGTCAATATTAACATCAGCCTGAGGGGAGGAAAACATAATCCAAAAGGTAAATCAGTGACAAATAAATGTTAAAACACATCTTAGAAATGACTTCGGATTATTTGTACATTTGCTTCCCCTGTGGGTGCCTACCAAACCTCATAAAAAAAAAAGATTAAGGAAGAGTAGGAATTTCTGTGTTTTGACATTACATGAACAACATGCCCCAGTTATGTGCAAAATGCTAATGCAAATCAGTGATTGTTTTGAGGGGAGGAGGTCCTGGGATGAAGAGAGAGTTGAGAGGCTGGGGGAGACGGGAGGGAGGAGCCTCCACAAAGAGAGAGAGGATGGATCTTAAGCTGAAGCAGGGGGAGCCCCCTGAGAACACACCACAGCAGAGGGAGCCCCTCAATTGATCCTAAGTGGGACTCTGCCAAGGACAGCAGGGATCTCTGCCAGAACATTTTATTTTTTCCTTTGGCAGATGGCCCTTCTGAAGTTATGGAGCAGAGCTGCCTGAGTCAGCCCCTCCTGGTTCCTGCTTCCCTCTGGAATACCAGCAGCTTGTTTTCATTGGAGTCCAGTTGAATTAATCAGGGAACCCCGATCCAGTTCAACTGTATTTTAGCTTCTAGGCCATTTTGACTAGCATCCATGCCTGTAGAATTGATATCCCAACCTCCCAATGATAGCAGACACTCAGAGATGGCAGATCAATTCAGTGATATTGTTCCCCAAAGTTCCTGGCCCTCAGGTTGGGTGTAAGAGGGTTTGACGCGTTGTACTGACCAGGGATGGGGTGGAGTTGCTGTGTGTTGACTGTTTCTATGACTCCTGATCCCTATGCAAGAATGATGCAGGAATGTTGATGTTCTGGCTCCCTGCATTGATGACTGAGGCAAGATCCTCTCCTCTACCCCTACACAGAAACAGAGATAATATTGGCTGTGACTGCTGCCCCTTTAACAATCCTACCTCTTCTCCTGAACTGCCACAGAGAGAGAGAGAGAGAGAGAGAGAGAGAGAGAGAGAGAGAGAGAGAGCTCTTGACTTCAAGGGACTGATCTATCTAATCAATTAACCCAGTCTGTGCATTTTTATTAAGTATTTCCTATGGACAAAGCTTTGGACTGAGCATTGTTGAGAATTCAGAGAAATATGTGAATACGCCCTACCTACTTGAAAAGAATCGAGTCTTTTCCACTCATGAAGCTGGGCTAGTAGCTATTTTCAAGACTGCCTTAATAATCAATCAGTGCGCTGGGGAGACAGAAGGTAACTAAAGTTGGCAGAACATAAGTACTATGAGAGGCAGTGTAGTGCAGTACATAGCAAAATGGCCTCAGAGCCAGGCGGACCTGGGCTCAAGTCCTACTTATGACGCCTACCAGCTGTGTGACCCTGGCCAGGCTGTTTATCTTTTTCTCTGCTCTAGATGAGTGGTGTCAAATTCAAATAAAAAGGAATCGCTGCGGGCAGCACATTGACTTAGAAACCCATAAATTAACAATATCTATATTGAATTGTGTGTGTGCAGCTAAGAGGTATAGTGAATAAAGTGCCAAGCCTGGAGTCAGGAAGACTTATCTTCTGAGTTCAAATCTGACCTCAGACACTTACTAATGTATGGTGTGTGACTCTGAGCAAGTCACTTAACCCTGTTTGCCTTAGTTTCTTCATCTGTAAAATGAGCTGGAGAAGGAAATGGCAAACCCCTCCAGTATCTTTGCCAAGAAAACCCCAAATGGGGATAAAGAGTCAGACGTGTCTGAAAAAAAGATTGTTGAGTTGTATTTTTATTTATTTTGTTAAATATTTCCCAATTACATTTTAATTTGGTTCATGCCTAGAGGATTTTTGGGATGCATTCTGGCTGCAAGTTTGACATCTCTGCTCTAGAAAACTCTCTAAGAATATAAGTTTCATAGAAGGGGCTTTGGTAGAGGGACTTCCCTATTATCAATGAAATTATAGGTCCAGTCTCTATCCCCTGTACTGTAGGTGCTAGAGGAGTGGTCCAGCTGACATAGTGCTATCTGATTTCAGAGTAGGAAGAGATGTGGTTTGGGGGTTGTTAGGGAAGACTTCACAGAGACAGTGGAATTTAATCAGGTCCTTGAAGGAGTAGTAGGATTCAGAAAGGTCTCCAGAGAAAGCATGAGAAGACTATCTTAGACATATGTGAACAGGAAGAGAGAACACAAAACATGAATATAGGCCAACAGTTCCTCTGGTCTTCTTGGATACTGCCCTCCCTCCTTCCCTCCCTCCCTTCCTTCCTTCCTTCCCTCTTTCTTCCCTATCATCTTTCCCTTTCTTCCTCCCTCCCTCCCTTCCTTCCTTCCTTGCTTCCATCCTTCCATTCATTCTTCCCTCTGTCCTTCCCTGTCTCCTTCCCTGTCTCCCTCCTTCCCTCCCTCCCTCTCTCCTTCCCTTTCTTCCTTCCTTCCTTCCTTCTTTTCAGAATGAGGTAGTTCAGGACAGGACAGAATAGATCAGGTGCTAAGAACAGCTGAATCCTTCCTGCCCTGTGCTCTGAGCTTCTGTCCTCACCCTTTCCCTGCCAGAAAAGAGGCCATCTCCACAGCATTTATACCACACTCTGATTTCTCTGCCAGGGCTTAGCATTAACCTGAAGTTCACCAAACACGGTCTGTTCTCTCCTGGCAGATCAGATGATCAAAGGCTGCTTTTTTGGCTTTGCAAGAGAAATGCTATTAAATGAGAGGTTTCCAGGACTGACTTGAGATTTTGGGGAAACTGAGAAGTCAAAGACCTTGCTTGGCTTCCTTTGACATAGGTATTGCCTCACTTTGGAGACCCACCCAAAAGGAACCCAAAGCAGGGCCTTCCTTCTGTTTGCTTTATCCTCCAGCATAACACCAATTCCTCAATCAGTTGCATTCCTGAGCTGACTCCTGTTTGAGAAGTGGAATTCTGCCAGGTTGGATCCCAAGGGTAGGCCATGTGGCTAAGGGATGCCTAGTGAGGGCCACGCTGTGTGGCCTTTTGGGGAAGTAGGTTTCCTCATCTGTGAAATGGGGATAATCATAGCACCTCCCTCCCAGGGTTGTTGTGAGGATCAAATGATATAAGTGCAATATAAATGTTAGCAATTATTGTCCGTAATGGTAGTAGTAGGTGCCAAGTCAGTTGTCATCATAACCTTGCCAATGCATTACCTTCTTCCCTTGAGTCCCCAGGGCACGTCTACCTGAATTGGTTTTAGTGGCACAGATTCAATGCGTGGCTTCAGGCCATGATTTTCCTGTCTGGTTTCTTCTGATTAACTCCAAGTTTTCCATGATTCACCCACTTCCTTCTGATCTTAGAGGAATGATGCATGATTCATTGCCTTGCTGCTAATCCCAAGGGGGCACTGGGGGCAGGGTGGATCTTTTATAAAACAATTCCACGCAGTTCGTGAGCCAAATGCTGCAGTACCATGACATTGCAGATAACTTTCAACGTTTTACTGGCCTACATTTCCTCAGCCTCTTGACTGACCCCTGCTGCTTTTCTTCCCACAACAATATGCACACACTGGAGATTACAAAATCATAACAATCCACTCGCTATCTCTTGCTTCACTCATTTTTCCTTTCTATATCAGTTTGCAGCCCAATGGTCTGCCTTTGCCCTTTGTGTCACCAACCAGGGTCCACAAGCAAAGGGAATGAAGGTAGTGCCCCCACATGTTTATTTTTTTATTTTTATTTTTATTTTTATATTTTAATTTTTTTAATTAATTAATTTATTTTTAGTTTTCAACATTCACTTCCACAAGGTTTTGAGTTCCAAATTTTCTCCCCATCTTGACCCTCTCCCCACCCCAAGATGGCATGCATTCTGAATACCCCTAATCTGCCCTCCCTTCTATCTCTTCTCCCCTTCTCTTATCTCCTTCCCCTTCAATTTTCCTGTAGGGCAGGATAGATTTCTATACCCCATTTCCTGTATATTTTATTTCCCAGTTGCATGTCCCACATATGTTTAAAATGGATGGAATCAAGTGTTTCCTACTCACTCTGGAACTAGTAGCTATTTTCAAGGATCTCTTAATAATTGATTAATTAATTAATAATTGCTTGATTAATAAGCAAAGCACCTCTTTTGTGTAGTCATCAAGGTAGATTATTCTCTGACCCCATTCAGGGTTTACTGAAGTGGTTTGCCATTTCCTTCTTCAGCTCATTTTATAGATGGGGAAACTGAGGCAAACAGGGTTAAGTGACTTGGCCAGGGTCTCTCAGCTAGGAAGTACCTGAGACTAGATTTGAACTCCTCACTCCAGGCCCAGCATTCTCTCCACTGCACCCCCTAGCTGCCCCAGCTTAGTGTAGGCTCTTGTGGAAAGATAACGTAAAACTGGTCTCAAGACCCCTTTTGACCTACCCTCTCTTTTGAGATCCAGTCCTTTATTACAAACAATTACTCTCAATTCAACAAAAATCAGCATATCTTTATCTGGAAACAAAACCAATTATGAAAGTACAGACTGCAAATAAACAAGATTCAAATAGAGGCTGCTCATTTGGTGCCTTGTTTAGCTTCTTGGAGTCAGGAAGACCTGAATGAAAATCTGGCCTCAGCTATTTCCTAGCTGTGTGACCCTGGCCAAGTTACTTAAACCTCTGCCTGCCTCAGTTTCCTCAACCACAAAATGGAGATGATAATAGTCCCTACCTCCCAGGGTTGTTGTGAGGATCAAATGAGATAATGTTTGCAAAGTGCAAACTGTAACTGGCACACAGTAGGTATTTAATAAATGCTTGTTTCCTTCCTTCCTATACTGAGCAGAAAACTACTGAGGGTAACAATATCAGCTCGCTAGGCAGTGGAATAATTTCACCATGTTCCACAGCATTGGCAAACAGGAACATCCAGGCAAACAGCAAATTCTGTACAGTTAATTTATTCCTTAAGTGGGTCAGTGAGTCACACAGATTTCCAACTGCTTATGATTATATTCATTTTGGGATAGAAGCACTTCTTTATTTTCTCCGATAAGAACAAAAGTTCTCTGTTTTCCTCTGTCCTGAGAGGTTCCTGCCTCCCATGATACTTCTGAGAGGGGAAAAAATAGAATTGGATAAATGGAATCATTGATTTAGAGTTGGAAGGAGAAGTGTGCTGGTAAATGTTTTAACAACTGGCTTTTTTGGGGAAAATGCACGGAGGACACACTTTTAAGTTTAGTGGGGAAGAAAGCAAAGTTCATGAATCAATAAATGAATGGACATTTATTAAGCATTTTATATGAGTTAAACACCGGGGATAGAAAGCACGCATAGACACACACACACACACACACACACACACACACACACACATACTCCATGTACATACACTTTCTAAATACAGGATGTCCCAAAACACTTGATGCAGTTAAGCTGTTCAAGCTCAAGTAGACTAGAACACAATCTCCTTGCAGATAGGAATTGTTTCTTTGTATCTGTATCCCAGTGCCTAGCAAATAGCTGTTTAATAAATGCCTATCTATTTATCTCATTTGGTCCCACAACAGCCCTATTAGGTATCTCTGGTATGATTATTCATATTGTAGTGATAAGGAAACAGAGGCCCTAAGAGGTTAAATAAATAGCTTGTGGTCATACAACTAGCAAGTGCAGGGGCAGCTAGGTGGCGCAGTGGATAGAGCACCAGCCCTGGATTCAGGAGGACCTGAGTTCAAATCTGACCTCAGACATATAACACTTACTAGCTGTGTGACCCTGGGCAAGTCACTTAACCCCATTGCCTAGCCAAAAAAACAAAACAAAAAACAACTAGCGAGTGTCAGAGGCTGATTCACAACTAAGTCTTCCTTATGCCAAGTGCACGCTGACCATTCTGCCGTCATGGTCCCTCCCTGCTAGATGTGGGAAATAAAGTACTCTTAACTAAGGGCTAGTCAAATGCTGAATAGCCCTGATCAAGCCTGTCATTGATGTTAGAGCAGCATTGTTGGATCTGAGAAGAGGGCCAGGACAAGAAGAAAAAGATGTGTTAGTGAGGATGGGTGGGAGTTTACATTTTTAAAAATTAATTTATTTTTAACATTTATTTAAAATGTTTTTTGAGTTCTAGATTCTCTTCCTCCCTCTTGCCCTTCCCCCAATCATTGAGAAGTCAAACAAGATGATATCAATTATACATATGAAGTCATACAAAACAGATTTCCATATTAGCCATGTTGCAAAAAAAAAGCAAAAAGAAAAAGGAAAGGCTAGAAAATAAAGGCAAAAAAGTATGCTTTGGTCTGTACCCAAGAGTTCATCAGTTCTCTCTTTGGAGGTGGATAACATCTGTCAAATTTTCTTGGATCTTTGTCTCGATCAGAGTAGCAAGGTCTTTCACAGTTATCATGGTTACAATATTATAGTGTATAGTGTTTTCCTGGTTCTGCTCACTTCACTTAGTATCAGTTCATGTAAATCTTCCCAGGTTTTTGTGAAACCACCCTCTCATCATTTCTTATAGCACAGTAGTATTCCATCACAATCATATACCACAACTTGTCCAGTCATTCCCTAATTGATGGGCATCCCCTCAATTTCCAATCCTTTACCAATGGATGAATGTTTTGAAAGGGAATGGTATGCTGAGAGGCTGAATCTCAAGCCCTATAATCAGCATTGACTGTGATCCAAACCCCTCACTTAGCTCCCCGATTCTTATTGTGAAGGAAGGAGGTCTAAGACAAAACCTAATCTCAATAGTTCAGTCCTGTTAGAAGCAGTGGGAGCAAAAGAAGCTGCTTCTTCCTAGGCTGGAATCAGGCAGAGAAGGTGAAAGGTTCTGACTGGAGAGAGATCTTGGAAGATCTAGAAAGGCTAAGCTTCTAAGACCCTCCTGCCCCACCAGGATACAATGTCCTAGTAACATATCAAGGTCCCTGTTGTGTGTGTATGGGGGACAGGAGGGCTGTGGGGGAGCGGGGTGGGGGGAAGTGGTCAAATTCTATTGCCATCCCATTAGGGGACTTAGATCAAGCAGAAGCCCACTTGTAGGTGTGCAGTTTCTTATGCTTTTCCTCTAAGAAAGATAATTAATTATATTCTGGTCTCAGAGAACAGATTAGGTAATTTTCAACTTTATTATTGGTAGGCCAGGGATTATTTGTCTGTCTCCCCCTCACTGGCTATATATGCTTTCTCTTTCCCTCTTTCTCTCTCTCTTTTTCTCCCTCCCCCCCTCTTCCTCTTTCTCTCTCTCTCTCTCTCTCTCTCTCTCTCTCTCTCTCTCTC
>NW_020954579.1:10484994-10505093 GCF_900497805.2 Vombatus ursinus
TCTCTCTCTCTCTCTCTCTCTCTCTCTCTCTCTCTCTCTCTCTCTCTAGGTCATGGTCAGTGCAGCTGTGGGGACTGTCTCTGTGACTCTGACTGGACCGGCGACTACTGTAACTGCACCACCCGCAAAGACATGTGTATGTCAAGCAATGGGCTGCTGTGCAGCGGCCGAGGTAAATGTGTCTGCGGCAAATGTGTCTGCACCCAGCCCGGCTCTTACGGGGACACCTGTGAGAAGTGTCCCACCTGCCCTGATGCCTGCACTTTTAAGAAGTGAGTGGATGAGAATTGACGAGGGGCATGGGGAGTTTGGGCATAGATGGCTGGGCAATGTAGAGGTGCACGGTGGGCAATGTAGAGGTGCACGGTAGGCAGTGGGAAGCAGAGACTTGTTTTGGCGGGGATCAGCTTGACCCTGCCCTGTAGGTCTAGTCTCTTATGGACATGTAGGGGCACATTGGTGGATAAAGTACTAGACTTGGAGCCAGGTAGACTTGGGTTCAAATCCAGCCTCAGATATGACCTACTTCTCTGAGCCCCAGTTACCCCATATGTCAAGTAGGGATGACGACACTAACAGCACCTACCTCCCAGGGTTCTTATGAGAATCACGTGAGGTAATTTTTGTAAAGTGCTTTGCATATCTTAAAGCACCATGTAAATGTGAGGTATTAGTATTGTTCATGAAGAGAGAGAAGGAGAAGGAAGCTGGTTTTCCTCCTAGCCTGTGAGAGGTTAACAGATAACAAGGTATTAGTATGTTAAAATGAAGTGCAAAGACAGTGTCTGTTCCCTGTTATCCTTTTATAATATCCAACAGAATTCTCCTGAGGAAATTATAAGGTCAAGGGGCTGCTGGCTGGCCGGGAATTGGCCACATCCCTATTGACCTTGAAAAAGGAAAGCTAAGGCTGCCAGTCTGGGAAAGGATTGGAAGCAAGGAGCAGCTTCATGGAGTGTAACCCTTGTACCCGCTACCAGAGGTTAGAGGTGGAGATTTTTTCCCTCTGTGCCATGGTAATAGCTTCTTAGAGCAGAGGTACTCATTCAGTGTTTTGTTGTTCAATTGTTTCAGTCGCGTCCTACTCTTCATGACCCCATTTGGGGTTTTCTTGGCAAAGATACTGCGGTGGTTTGCCATTTCCTTCTCCAGCTCATTTTACAGATGAGGAAACTAAGGCAAACAGGGTGAAGTGACTTGCCTGGGGTCACAGAGCTAGTAAGTGTCTGACACCAGATTTGAACTCAGGAAGATGAGTCTTCCTGACTTTAGGCCTGGCACTCCATCCACTGCACCACCTTAGCTGCCCTTACTCACCCAGTAGGAGATCAGGGAACAGAGAAAGGCAGGCATGGAGAATTGGGGACAGGAAACAACTTCAAGGAATATGGCCCAATTTGGCATCAGAGAAGAGAGACAGCCATGGATTTAATGATAATCATGATAATAATAATAATAATACTTTGGTATCTCTTTAACATTTGCACACACTTTACAAATATTATCTTTACAAATGGACATTGGCTCATTTGGGTGCCCTTGGAGCCTTTAACCCTCCCCAAGACCCCAGACCACTGTTACTTTATTCAAACTACCTTCAGGTGGGGTGTAAGGGGTGTTCAAGGAGGACTAGCCCCTCTGGTGTGAGGGCTTGCCAAGCCCTTTTCAGGACTGCTCATCCACCTTTGGTGTCCACCTGTCTCCCAGCTCTCATCTGTGGCTCCAAGAAGCTGTAGTGTATTCAGTGGCTACACTCTGGAAAAACCATCCTGGGTAGATGGGCTAAACCGGGTTGAGGGTAACTGACAGGCTTCAAACTCCTCAGTGAGTTAGGAGGATGTTTACCCTAAGCATGGGTAGATGAGAATAATTTGTCCCAGTGGTCATGAAGGTGGCTGAAGCAGGTGCTGCGGAGTGCTTAGAGCTTGGTCAGGCATCAAAAATGCCAGGGTCATCCACTGCATCCGTCTTGACTTTGTTCTGACTCTAGGCTGATGACTTTGTGCAACTCTGCCTCACTTAGATCTAATTCACATGCGAGTCAAGACATCACGCAGTGATATCATTGGTACTCTTCAAAAACAAAGGACAAACAACTATCTTCAGGAGGACACAAGAGACCTTGAGATAGTCCTGGGACAGTTGGATAGAGCATAGAGTCTACAGCCAAGAAAACTTGCATTTAGATCTAAACCTCAGATATTTACTAGCTGTGTGAGTGGGCAAGCCACTTAACCTCTATCTACCTCAGTTTTCTCATCTGTAAAATGAAGATGATAATAGCACCTACATCCCAGGGTTGTTACAAGGATGATATTATGAGATGATATTTGTAAAGCCTTAGCCTAGTGCCTTGTACATAGTAGGTACTTAATAAATGCTTGTTTCTTTCTCTCTGCCATGTTCTCTTGCTAGTAGTAGAGAGTTCAAGAACATCAGGAGACATGAGGAAACCCAACTTCTGCCCTAGGGTTAGTGAAGTAAACAAAGGCAAGACTTGGAAAATTTGCTGCTTTTAAGGGAGTCTGACAGGAGGGCCCTGAGTAACCTTATTCTCTCATAGTGTTTGTCTCTATGGTCCTAAGTGTAGTGGGGATGGAATATTCCCTAGTTCTATTCAACAACCACTGTTATGAGAGAGGCTGCTAGGTGGTGCAGTGTATAGAGTGCCAGGCTTGGAGTCAGGAAGACTCATCTTCCAGAGTTCAAATCTGGCCTCAGACACTTGCTAGCTGTGTGACCTTGGGAAAGTCACTTACCATTTGCCTCCATTTCCTCATCTGTAAAATGAGCTGGAGAAGGAAATGATGAACCACTCCAGTATCTCTGCCAAGAAAACCCCAACTGGGGTCACAAAGAGTTGTACATTGCTGAAAAACTAGTGAACAACAATAAAGAAAGGGTTGGAATCCTTAACTTCTAAGTTCTCTTCTAGTCCGAAGTCTAGGATTTTATGGGCCTTCGATGTGTAAGACCCAGAGGTAGGTGCTGCTGAGGAATGCATCCATGAAATGAGACAGACCTGGCTTTCAAAGACCTTATAGTTTATTCTTCCTCTCTTGAATCCAGAGACTGCGTGGAGTGCCAGAAGTTCAATCGGGGAGTGTTTGAGGAGACTACTTGCAGCCGTTTCTGTCGGGATGAGATTGTGCCTGTGACAGAACTTAGTAAGTGCCAAGCTATCTCTGTTCCCTCCCCTTTCCCTCCAGTCCCCACTTTGAACTGAAGATGGTAATTATGGAGGTGTGGAAGGGAATGAAGTACCATGGACTTGGAATTTCCCTGAATGTTCTTGCATTTCACACCATTTCTTTGGTTTTCTTCTTCCAGCTATCCTTTGCTTGATTTTTTGCATCCTTAATCTTCTTATCAACCTGTTGCTAGTTGGGAATGGGTAAGGAGGGAAATGTAGTTCCCTGTTGGGCCCTGAGCAGAGTGTAAACCTTGAAGGGACCCCTTTCATAGGATTATTGATTTAGAGCTGGCAGGGCCCATAGAAACCATCTGGTCCAATACCCTCTTTTAACAGATGAGGAAGAAGCCAGAGAGATTAATGACTTGCCCAGTAAGTATCTGAGGCAGAATTTAGTCTGCTAATTAGTCAACAAGCATTCATTAAGTGCCCGCTTTTTGCCAGGCACCGTGTTAAGGGGTAGGGGTACAAAGAAAGGAGAAAGACATCCTCTGCTCTCAAGGAACTCAGAGACAACATTTGCAAACAAGATATAGACAGGATAAATTGGGGGTGGTCTCAGAGAGAATGCCTGGGAAAGGCTTCTTGCTGAAGGTTGGATTTTAGCTGGGAATTGAAGGAAGCCAGAGAATCCAGGAGGCAGAGATGAAGATGGAGATAATTCCAGGCATGGGAGAGATAGGCAATGAAAATGCCCAGAGTTGGAAGTGTCATATTTAAGGAAAAGCAAGGAGGTCAGTGTCATCATATTACTCAGGTTCAAAGTGACTTGTCCAATAAGCATCTGAAGCAGGATTTGAACTCTCTCCAAGTTCAATGCTGTATTTACTCACCACACCACCTACCTACCTTAAATAGGTCCCTGATCCTGGAGGACTGTGTTCAGTGACACCTCTTGCCCAATGGGGGATGATCCGAGGCTCTACAATACTCCAATTTCCTATTGGCTATCCTTAAAAAATCTTCATACCTTTTGTTTTTATACCAGCTCCATTTCCCAATACATCTTCCTCCTCTCCTAGAGGGCCATCCTTCATAACAAAGAATAAAACAGAAAGGGAAAAAAAATTCCTATGCTGGGAAAAAGAACTGTGACCAGAGTCTTGGACTTTCTAAAGCTTGAGGTATGAGACTCGTTGCCCATCTTAGAGGGATCTGGTCTATGGTGTTGGAGAGTATGAAAGAAGAGAAGTCAGACTCACACTGATTTAATGGTCCTCCTCAGAGAGTCACCAAGAATTGTGTCCACATTATGGATGGTGCTTTTGATCCCAAACATCCCTATAAAAAAATCTAGAATCCAATTCTGACTTTGAACTCATTTTTTCTGAAAACATGATCCAGGATCCAAATACAAAATACAGAATCAATATCCTATTATGCATACTCCTCCCTCCTCCCCCTGCCCCACCAAAGCACAGTACTGATAATTTCTCTGTAAATTTTGTTTCAGAGACTTTTTTTTCTTAGAACTCTTCCCCTCTCCAAATTTGTGGGGTGTTTCTCATTCTCTTGATTCAATATCCTTTGCTCCACTACCACCCCCGGAAAATGCATAAAAATATATACATAGTATTCCTTAGTATTCTGAAAGCATCCCCTTATTGTTAAGTATTCAGCTTGTAAGTTGTATTAGATGGAAGAAAAAACATAATGAAAATCCTAGAAGCAACCACCATTAGTCTAGGGGGTATTCTGGTAAATATTTAACAACCAGCTTTCCAGAAGAAAAAAATTCCTAGGATACACTTTTAAGTTTAATTTGCATTATTAACATTTTTTTTTTAGTCTAGACAAACAACAAATAATAAATCAAGGTCTATTTTGTAGCATTTGCCAATTTCTGAGGTATAAATGCTCACATCGAAGCAGTGGTTCAGGAGACAGTTTGAGAGGGCTCCTGTGTGATTTCTGTATTTCTGAAAATCCCAAGAAACACTTACAGATATTGTGGTCACAGTATCCTGTCTTGGGGGCAGCTAGGTGGCGCAGTGGATAGAGCACTGGCCCTAGAGTCAGAAGGACCTAAGTTCAAATCCCGCCTCAGACACATGATACTTACTAGCTGTGTGACCCTAGACAAGTCACTTAACCTCGATTGCCTCACCACACACACAAAAAAATATCCAATATCCTGTCTTGGCCACTCGATACTTGTCATTCAAAAGTGAAGGGGGATTTTTCCCTCTCCTTTCTCTCCTCACTTCTCATTCCTCTGTGGCACACTCACCTAGTCCACTAATTTGTCAGGCCAGGGCAGGGCAAGTTTCTATACTGCCTTCCAAACGTTTGATATCTTCTCTGCAGTCCTTCTCTTTTCTCCTTTCTTCTCCAATTCCTTCCTCCTCCATCTTCCTCATTATCTCCCAGTTACCAGCCCTGTCCATCATCATGCATGTCTCTACTGCGGGATTTATTTTATTTTCCCCAATTAGATAAATGAAGGAAGAGGGGGCAAATATCTCAGCATCAGCTAGACCTTCCTGGGTGATTTCCCTCCTCATCCTATAGCCTCTAGATAGATAGAATGCCTCTATTTGACCATCTTGTTCTGCCATAGTGTTTAAAGGGGCTGAGACACCCCATTGTAGGGCATTTCATAGTCAAACATGGAAGTAGCCTGTATATGTGATGCTTATAATGCTGAGAAAGGCCAATGCCTACTTCTTTTTGTTGTTAGCAAGTCGATCCATTAACCTGTGAGCCCTCCCCATAGACATCCCAACTGATTCTGTCAGCAACCTTTCCCCTCCTCTTCTCCTCTTCTTCTTCTTCCCCTTCCTGGGGACCTGTGACACCCATGATTCTTAATTTTACATATTGAAAAATTGTATAAATTAGGCAACCTTATCCCACGATGGGGCAGCTAGGAGGTGGACCTATGGTCCTCAAGTGTGGCCCTATTCAGTCAAAGGGATGAACTTGAGGGTGCACTTGAGGACCTAGAGGACCACATGTGGCCTCAAGGCCGCAGGTTCCCCACCCCTGGCTTACTGATTGTGGACCTCCTTTCCTTTTTTTCTGGTTCTTCCCATGCCTGGGATGCTCTCCTGCCTCACTGAGGCCTACTGTCTTTCTCCAAGACTCAGTTCAAATTTAATCTCCTGCAAAAGGCCTTTCACAAAAAGGCATCCCAGCACCATTAGTGCCTTCCCTCTGCTATGACTTCCCATCTACACTGTATATATAAGAATCTTGTATACATATAGGTGTTTGCCCGTTTCTCTTGCATTAGAATGTGACCTCCATTTTTGCCTTTCTTTGTATCCCCAGAGATTAGCACAGTACCTAGCTCATAGTAAGTATTTAATGAATACTTGCTGAATGACCGACCTTTCCCCCTCTCCCTGGGCCTTCACGGCTAGTTATCCTTGTATTGTTACTTTTAATTGGGTCCACTGGGTCAGGGAAGAAGCATTTATTAAGAATCCTTTCAGTGCCAGATTTCAGCATAGCTCGGGGTCAGGCCATTGGTCTGGAGAGAAATTCCCCCACCCCACGACCATCCCCAAACAAACATCCTTTGGGATACTCGTCATCAAAAGTCCCATCCTGAAACCCATCCAGCTGCCAGGACTGTCTGCAAGCCCACACACAGCCTTTCTATGAGTCAGTTCCATGGGTGCCATGAAGGTAAGGGCAAAACCCAGAAAAGAAAGGCCCAGGTCAAGGCTCTCTCCTCTCTCCTGCTTCCCCTTCCATTCTGCTCTTATTTAAAAACTTGAGTGAGGAGAACTTTCTCATAGTTGGCACACACTGAGCAATTAACCAGGCTGGTTATCAAGGCCATCTGCAGTGCCTTTGAGGCAGGCCTGGAAGACTGCCGGCTCTTACAGGATAATGATCTCCCCCTCAGGAAGAAAGCATATTTTCAAGGAGAATTAAGAAACAGGCCAAAGCTGATCAGAACAGTCAGATGTCTTGGGGGTGAGGCAGTTTCTTCCAAGCCCTGTGGGCCTTTCTGTTGCAGGACATAAGCTGACTGGATGCAAGGAGACATTTTATTTTATTTTGTGGATGTGAAGGGACTTACTGATATCAGCTTAGAGGAGAGAGAGGTGATCTGTTTTACAACTTGGTCCAGACTGACTGTGAGGTCTAGTTAATTAATAATGATGATGATAATGATGATGGTAATGATTATAACAGGAATGGTTAGGATTTATATGTGCTTTCAAGGTTTGCAAAGTGACTTACAAATGTTATCTCATTTTATCCTTACAACAACCCCAGGAAATAGGTGCTATTCTCATGCAGCTAGGTGGTACAGTGGATAGAGGGTTGAAACTGGGGTCAGGATTGACCTAAGTTCACATCTGGCCTCAGACATTTTCTAGCTGGATGACCCCAGGAAAGTCACTTAAATTCTGCCTCAGTTTCCTCATCTGTCTAATGGGAAAATAATAGCACCTACCTCCCAGTGTTGGTTTGAGGATAAAATGAAATCTTTATAAATTGCTTTGGAAATTTTAAAGTGCAATACAAATGCTAGCTATAATTATTATTGGGCAGCTAGGTGGCACAGTGGATAGAGTGCTAAGCCTGAAGTCAGGAGGATTCATCTTCCTGAGTTCAAATCTGGCTTCAGATACTTACTAGCTATGTGACCCTGGGCAAGTCACTTAACCCTGTTTGCCTCAGTTTCTTCATCTGTAAAATGATCTGGAGAAGGAAATGGCAAACTACTCGTATCTTTGCCAAGAAAACCCCAAATGGGGTCACAAAGAATTGGACACGATTGAACAATAACATACTTATTATTATTCCCATTTTACAGATAAGGAAACTAAGGCAGATGGAAGCTAAATGACTTGCCCAGGGCCACACAACTAGTAAATGTCTGAGTTTAGATTTGAATTCAGGTCTTCCTGATTCCAGATGCAGTGAAATACACTATACACTTCATCACTTATAGCTAGGGCTTTGGGGGATGACAAAGGGGAGCTAGTGATGTCATTGTAGGGGAACGATTGTTGTAAAATACAAAGTGCACCAGATTAGAAGTCAGGCAATTTGGGCTTTATTCGAGATACCTCCACTTCATTCTGCTTTTGGGCAAGCCTTTTAACCTCTCTTGGTCTTAAATTCCCTATCCAAGAGGAATGCAAATAGTCTGCATTCCTGTCTCTCCAGGAGGATCCAGTTAGGTGTTAGATGGGAAAATGATTTAAATATATAAAGTAGCACACACACACTACAATATTATTAATAAAAAATAGAAGACCTGGCCACTAGTCAGGGAAAGTTTGAATTACTCAGTAATCTCCAGCAGTATAATCAATTCTACCATCTTGAAAACCATCAATAATAGCTCCAGGATCAAGCCAATGCCCAGTCTAGCATACTCTAGGGGAAGAGGAATACATCTATATTCGCAGGGCAATGGTGTTATGGATTAACCACTGAACTCAGAGTCAGAAAGATCTGAGTTCTAATCCTGACCCATACATTTAATAGTACTCTCTTTCTGGTAAATAGTATTTTATTTTTCCTAATTACACGTACAGATAGTTTTCAACATGCATTTTTTATAAGATTTTTAGTTTCAATTTTTTCTCCCTTCTTCCCTCCCAATTTCCCTCCTCAAGATGGCAAACAATCTGATATAAGTTATACAATCACGTAACCATATTTTCACATTAGTCATGTTGTGAAAGAAGAAACAGAACAAAAGAGGAAAGCCACAAAAAACAAAAAACAGAGTGAAAATGTATGCTTTGATCTGTATTCAGACTCCACAGTCCTTTTTCTGGATGTGGATAGCATTTTCCATCGTGAATCTTTTGGAATTGTCTTGGATCATTGTATTGCTGACAAGATCTAGGTCAATAATAACTGACCATCACACAATGTTGCTGTTACTATGTACAATGTTCTCCCGGTTACGCGTGCTCTGCCCAGTATCAGTTTATATAAGTCCAGGTTTTTCTGAAATCTGCTTGCTCATCATTTCTTGTGGCACAATAGTATTCCGTACATTCATATGCCGCAACTTGTTTAGCCATTCCCCAATTGATGGGCATTCCCTCAGTTTCCAATTCTTTGCTACCACAAAAAGAGTTGCTATAAATATTTTTGTATGTGTAGGCCCTTTTCACTTTTTTGTGATCTCTTTAGGATACAGACCTAGTAGTGGTATTATTGGGTCAAAGGGTATGCACAGTTTGATTGCCCTTTGGGTATAGTTCCAAATTGCTCTCCAGAATGGTTGGATTCCACCAACCATGCATTAGTGCCCCAATTTTCCTACATCTTCTCCAACATTTATCATTTTCCTTTTCTGTCATATTAGTTAATCTGTTAGGTGTGAGGTGGTACTTCAGAATTATTTTAATTTGCATTTCTCTAATCAGTAGTGATTTAGAGCATTTTTATATGACTATAGATAGCTTTAATTTCTTCATCTGAAAACTGCCTGTTCATATCCTTTGACTGTTTATCATTTGGAGAATGACTTGTATTCTTATAAATTTGACTCAGTTTTCCATATATTTGAGAAATGAGACTTTTATCAGAAATATTTGCTGTAAAAATTGTTTCCCATCTTTCTGCTTTCCTTCTAATCTTGGTTGCCTTGGTTTTGTTTGTGCAAAATCTTTTTAATTTAATATAATCAAAATTATCCATTTTGCATTTCATAATGATCTCTTTCTCTTGTTTGGTCATGAATTCTTCCCTTCTCCATAGATCTCACAGGTAAACTCTTCCTTGCTCTCCTCATTTGCTTATGGTACCACCGTTTATATCTAAATCACATACCCATTTTGACATTATTTTGGTATACAGTATGAGATGCTGGTCTATGCCTAGTTTCTACCATATTATTTTCCAGTTTTCTCAGCAGTTTTTGTCAAATAATGGGTTCTTATCCCAGAAGTAGAGTCTTTGGGTTTATCAAACAATAGATTACTATAATCAATTACTGTGTCTTGTGTACCTAATCTATTCCACTGATCCACCACTCCATTTCTTAGATAGTACCAATTAGTTTTGATGATTTTTGCTTTATAATATAGTTTTAGATCTGGTACAGTTGTTTCTGTTCAGCTCTGGCCTTTTCATCAGGAAATTTGAAAATCTTCTATTTCATTGAATATCCATCTTTCCCCCTGAAAGATGATGCTCAGTTTTGCTGGATAGTTGATTTCTACTTGTAATTCAAGCTCTTTTGCCTTCTGGAATATCATAACCTAAGCCCTCCAGTCCTTTAAGATAGACGCTTCTAAGTCCTGTGTAATCCTGACTGTGGCTCCTTGATATTGGAATTGTTTCTTTCTGGCTTCTTGCAGTATTTTCTCCTTGACCTGATAGGTCTAAAATTTGGCTACAATATTCCTTGGAGTTTTCATTTTGGGATCTCTTTCAGGAGGTGATCAGTGGATTCTTTTAGTGACTATTTTACCCTCTGGTTCTAGGATATCAGGGAAGTTTACCTTGAAAATTTCTTGAAAGATGCAGCTCTTTTTTTTTTTTTTTGATCATGGCTCTCAGGTCATCCAATAATTCTTAAATTATCTCTCTTGGATTTATTTTTCAGGTCAGTTGTTTTTCCAATGAGGTATTTTACATTTTCTTCTACTCTTTTTTCATTCTTTTGGTTTTATTTGATTCTCAGTGTTTCACAAAGTCACGAGCTTCCACTTGCCCAATTCTATTTTTTTTTTTTTTTGGTGAGGCAATTGGGGTTAAGTGACTTGCCCAGAGTGAGTATTATGTGTCTGAAGCTGGATTTGAACTCAGGTCCTCCTGACTCTACGGCCAGTGCTCAATCCACTGTGCCATCTAGCTGCCCCCTCAATTCTAATTTTTAAGGAATTATTTTCTTCAGTTAGTTTTTGTACCTCCTTTTCCATTTGGCCAATTTTGCTTTTAAAGGAGTGATCTTCAGTGGATTTTTTTTTTTCATTTAGCCAATTCTATTTTTTAAGGAGTTGTTTTCTTCAGTCAATTTTTGTGCTTCCTTTTCCAAACTGTTGATTTTTTCGTAATTCTTTTGTATAACTCTCATTTCTTTGCCCATTTTTTCTTCTACCTCATTTACTTAATTTTTAAAATCACTTTTGAGCTCTTCCAAGAGGATTTTTTGGGCTTGAGACCAACTAATATTCCCCTTTGAAGTTTCACATGTAGGCATTGTGACATTGTTGTCCTCTTCTGAGTTTATGTTTTGATCTTCCCTGTCACCATAGTAGCTTTCTATAGTCAGGGCTCTTTTTTGTTTTTTGCTCATTTTTTAAAAGGCAATTGGGGTTAAGTGACTTGCCCAGGGTCACACAGCTAGTAAGTGTCAAGTGCTTGATCTGAGGCCGGATTTGAATTCAGGTCCTCCTGACTTCAAGGCCAGTGCTCTATCCGCTGCACCACCTATCTGCCCCCTTCTTTGCTCGTTTTTTAAAAAGTTGAGCTCAGCTTGTGGGGCACAGGGGTCATTGTCCCAAGCTTCTTGCACTGGGGGGCTGGCCACTTGCTTTCTCTCCTGGGGCTTCTGGGGCAGTTGTCTAGCCTACTGCACTAGGGTGGCTCAGCCTAGTCATACATGTTGTGCCCTGGGCTCCAGGGCTGGCAATTTGCCTGTTGTGCTAGGGCTGGAGGTCTCATAGCTGGTCTGCTGTGTCACTGGCCTGCTGAGCTCGAGCCATGGGGCCTTGATTACTGATCTGTGCTGTAGCTAAGAGCCTCCAGCTCGCCAGGACACTGGCTATGTTGGGCTCCATTCCCCTTTCATCCAAGTGAGACAGATCCTTCCTGTCCTCCTAAGTTATCCTGAGCTGGAAAATTGTTTCGCTCTGTCTTTTTGTGAATTCTGTCACTCTAGAATTCTTTTAGAGGCTTGACTTAATGTTATTTCCAAGGGAAACTGGGGAGAGCTCAGCCAGCTTCCTGACTTCTCTCCACTATCTTGGCTCTGCCTGCCCCCACACCCCTGCGCTTAATAGCTCTTAATAGCTATGTTATCCATGACTATGTGGCTAATGAATCTGAGATTCAAAAGGTTGTGATTGTTCAGCAAACTGCTAAATGTCAGAGACATAATTTAAACCCAAGTCTCTCCTTGCCAGAGGTACCAAGGTAATTTTTCTAATGTATTAGTCTAACTATGTCACTTCGTAATGAGTTCTGGGATCAAATATAAAGTTCTCTCATTTAGAACTCTTCACAATTTGACTCCCTTCTGTCTTCTTTGAATTTTTTTCTGCTCCAGTCACTCTACAAACCAGCAGTACTGGTCTACTTGCAATACTCTGAATGTGAAACCATCTCTAGTTTTCATGCTTTTACATGACACTGGCTGTCTCCCATACCCACAGTGCTCTCCCCTCTCCCATCTGTCTTTTAGCTTCTCTGGCTTCCTTTAAGACCCAGAGGCATTTTCCAGTTACCCAATAACTAATAACTTCCTCTCTTGACCTGCCACCCATCTATTCTGCATATGGGGCAGGTAGATGGCATAATAGATAAAGCACTGGGCTTGGAATCAGGAAGACGAGTTCAAATCTGGCCTCAGACACTCACTAACTATGTGACCCTGGGCAAGTCACTTAACTCCTATTTGCCTTAGTTCCTCAAATGTAAAATGGGGACACACCAAAGAAGGAAATGGCAAACCACTCCAATATCTTTGCCAAGAAAACCCCATGGACAAATCCGCGGAGTCACAAAGAGTCGGACGTGACTGAAGGACTGTACAGCAACAAACCCATGGCAACCACTTAACTTTTCTGTGCCTTAATTTCTTCACCTGCAAAAAGAGGAAATTGGACTCATTGGTTTCTAAGCCCCCTTCTAGCTTATAAAACTGAATTTGCACATTTCATTGGGAAAACAAAATAATTACATATGAAGCAACTTGAGAAGTATTAAAAAGATCACGTCTAAAAGCACACGATTGGAGGGAGGAGTGGTTGACAAAGAACTTTATTTGGTGACAGAGAACCTGGGTTTGAATCCCACCTCTGCTCCTCACTATGTATAAGTAATTTAGGACAAGTAATTTCATCTTTTTGGTTTTCCCTATAAAATAAAGGAGATAGAACTGTTGTTATTAATATGACTAATATGGAAATATGTTTTGCGTGACTACACATGTGTAACCCATATCAAATTGCTTGCCTTCTCATTGAAGGGGGTGGGGAGGGAGGAAGGAGAGAATTTGGAACTCAAAATTTTAAACACGAATGTTAAAAATTGTTTTTACATGTAATTAGGGAAAGATTAGAATACTAAATAAAATTTTTTTTTAAAAAAGAACTGTTACTATTGTTGTTCAGTTGTTTCAGTCATGTATGACACTATGTGACCCCATTTGGGGTTTTCTTGGCAAAGACACTGGAGTGGTTTGCCATTTCCTTCTCCAGCTCATTTTACAGATGAGGAAACTAAGGCAAACAAGGGTTAAGTGACTTTCCCAAGGTCACACAGCTAGCAAGTGTTTGAGGCCAGATTTGAACTCAGGAAGATGAGTCTTCTTGATTTCAGGCCCAATACTCCATCCACTCTGAGCTGACAATCTTTTTTTTTCCTCCTCCATCTCCCCACAGTGGACATCGGCAAGGATGCAGTGAACTGTACCTATAAGGATGAGGATGACTGTGTAGTCAGATTCCAGTACTATGAAGACTCCAGTGGGAAGTCCATTCTCTATGTGGTAGATGAACCAGGTAAGACTCGGGGGCCTCCCAGACCCAGGATAGTAAGAGCTTTGCTTTTTAGCCAACTCCTGGAGCTGATATTCCTGGGAATGAAGAAGATAAACAAATTGAGAGCTGGAGGTTTAGCAAGTAGATGAGATTCTCTCTGAGCATTTAGGTGAGAGAACAAGACGGACAACAGAAGAGAAGGATGGGTCAGTACAGAAGGAGGGATTTAAAAAAATTGAATCTTTGACCCATTTTGGAGGGCATATCAGAGAAGACAAGACCTTGATTTCTAGAACTATCTTGCCAAATACAGTATATCTGCTCACCTTAGTTTTTTGCTAACATAGGAATGTCTTACCAAAAGTCAGTTGGTTGGCAGTGGCAGCCCGACTTGTACCTTTACCTGCTGTGATGGGTGAGGTCAAGAAAGTCTGAGTAGAGGTTGACTTGAAATCTGCTTACCTGGTCTATCACCAAAGCACTGGTGAGCAATGGTGGGGACTGAAGAGCCCTGGATTCAGAATAAGAGGCCCTAGGTTCAAATCCTAGCTCTGATACTTAGTGTTTGTGTGAACTCGCACAAGTGTCTTCCCATCTCTGGACCTCAGTTTCCTCTTCTGTAAAATGAGGAGATTGGACTAGATGATTTCTAAGGTCCCTTCCCATTCTGCTCTTCTGTGATCCCAAGTATTATTTTTATTTTTTTATTCTGTGTTATATATAACTTTTTTCTTTTGAATTTGTTTCATTTTACATATTGCTTTGAAGTTTGCAAAGAACACATAAAGAACACAACCTCTGTTTTTAGGGTACTTACAACTCAGTGGAAACCTGCCAAGCCTTGGAATGGCTATGAGTATACTATATCATTTAGGGAGTCCCAGCATTGTAGAAAGGGGAGCAGGTATGGGGTAGGGGTGGAGACTCCTTCACTTGTACGTTGATTCATTCAACAAATACTTATTGTGAGGATAAAAGAAAATATTTGTAAAGTGTTTTGTGCTTTTAAAATGCTGTATAAATGCTAGTTGGCATTAATTAATTAATCAATCACTTACTTTGGGTAAGTACAGGGGATATAAAGGGAAAAAATGAAAACTCTGCCTCCAAGGAGGGATCTGAAATGAAGGGGCCTATCTCTCTCTCCTGGGGTACTATTTGTTTTATAAGTTAAAAGTTATTTAACTTCTCTGGGCCTGGGAGCTGCCTGTGTAAAAAGAGAGCTAGGTGACACAGTGCATACAGCACTGGACCTGGAGTCAGGATATATCTGAGTTCATATCTAGCCTCAGACAGTTACTAACTGTGTGATCCGAGGCAAGTCACTTAACCTCTTCCTCAGTTTCCTTCTCTATCAAATGGGGACAATAGCACCTCCTTCCCAGGATTGTTGTAATAATAAAATGAGATTACAAATGTGGTTGTTATTATTATTAAAACAGGAAGGGGGCTAGAGCACATGATTTCCTGAGGTCCTGTTGGGGTTGAGGATATCAGATGAACTATAGGGCATAACTATCCTGTCAAAGGAGAAGACAAGGTGTCCTTGGGGGCAAGGTCAGCCATTTTTATTTTTCAGTTGGGTGCAGGACAATACTTGGTTGTTTAGAGGGAGGTATCTGGTGTCAGAAAGGATCAAGAGGGGACAGAATGCCCTTGGGTGAGCCCCTATAGGGAAGAATGCTACCTAGGGGCTGGTTTTACTTCCACTCCTCTGATACCCAAGGTTGTTGTACCTGCAGCATTGCCTAGGGGCTCCTCTCAAGGCCTTTGCCTCTTTCCTGGAGGCCCGGGAAGAGGGAAGGCAGAGGAAGGCAGCACCTGACGTTCTTTGGTGAATCATATCTTGTGGGGATATAGTCATGGGGAAGAAAAGGTAGAAAGCATTTGTCTGGGGAGAGAAGGGAGAGAAAAGATTCATCTTGATTCCAGACACAGATATCCAGACATGCTGGGTCTGCAGATCTTTCAGCATCGTCCTGGGAAAACTGCTTCACCCTGTTTAATCCTCAGTTTCAGATTTTTGTACAATGTAAAGAAGGGATTATAATGCTTGTAGTACTTACTTCATGAGACAAAACCTTAAAACACTGTGTGAAATCTGCTATCATAGTTTCCACACATACAAATAAATAAACTTATAGGAATTTCCAGGACATTTCCCATCCCTCCTCCTGCCTCTTTTTATTCTGGAGACATAATAGCCCACTACTTTGGGCATCACGATATTTCTTCCACTATACACACACACTCACACACACTTACACACACACACACACAGATGTGTATATGTGTATACATACATACAGATACACATATATCTATGTATAGTTATGTAAACATATATACAGTGTGTTTATATTTTTATATGTATATGTACATACATATATGTATAAATATAGAATATAACATATAACACTGCGTGTTTATATTTTTGTGTGTGTGTGTATATATATATACATACATACACACAGTATGTATATATGCATATATGTGTGTGTATAATGTTTTTAACGTAGTGATCCTTCAGTGTTCTTTATTAAAATCTATCAGTCATTGATACTTCATTGATACTTCCTGAAACCACTTTCCCTTCTGGTGCGATATAGAAGGGAGAAAAATGCTTGGTTTCCTCAAAAAACCCAAGGGTGGATAACCCTTCTGAGAGTCCTCAGGAGACACCTTGGATCCTGATGTAGGACTCCTGATGTAAAAGCCCTGCACTTTCGCTCCTGTCTTGTCTCTATTCCCATTCTCCTCTTATTCCCTCACTTTCGAAACATTTCCAGGGGATCTTGACTTGGTGGTCATGAGTAGAGATGAGCAGTTAGAGACCTCTGGAGTGGGAAGGGCTTGCTTCTTTTCAATGCCCGGTTTCTTCAGTAGTCCTGTCAATAGTGTTGGGGGGTTTAGTAAGGATCAAAAATGGTGGCAGGTTTTGTGCGCGGACTTTAGGTCCCCTCTGCCTTAAGGGTTACCCTCCCTTCTACGTAGAGCAGCCAGGTGGCGTAGTGGATAGAGTGCTGGGTCTAGAGTTAGGAAGACTCATCTTCTTGAGTTCAAATCTGGCCTCAGATGCTTACCTACTAGCTGTATGACCCTGAGCAAGTCACTTTACCCTGTTTGCCTTAGTTTTCATATCTGTAAAATGAGCTGAGAAGGAAATGGCAAACTACTCCAGTGTCTTTGCCAAGAAAACACCAAATGGGGTCATGAAGTGTCAGACATGACTGAAACAACAACCCTTTTACATCATTTAACTCCGCCCCATGCTCAAACTCTAGACGCTTGAAGCTGGAGAGTTATCTGAAGAGATCATGTGGTCCAGCTCCCCACAGGTGAATGTTTAAACCATTCAGGACAAATTTTCAAGGTCAGCCTCCATTCTGCCTCAATCTCAACCACCAGAGTAGTATCTAGGGGTGCCTAGCTATGGGGTCTGAGCCACTGGCTCCTCCCCTTTCCACCACAGAGCTCAAAATGGCTTTTTCCCAGAAAAAGAGAGGCTCGAGGCCCTAGAAACCAGACATTAGAACCTTACAGTTTTTCCCAAGGGACTCCTTTAATTATAGTCAGAGGCTATAATGTGGCAGGACAGGAAATAGCCAGTCCAGGTTTTTTTTTCTTGTGCAGTGTGTGGGGTATAGGCCTTGGGGGTGGGGAGAGAGAAGGTAGGAGGGAGGGGACAACACAAGGAGGAAAAGTGGCTATGTTCCCCTTTCCAGATATCACCAAACCCACATGTGCATAAAAAGGAATGTGTGTCTATATAATAGCTCTCATTTTTATAGAGCTTTACAATTTATAAAACATTTTACTTATGTTATCTCATTCAATATACACACATACACATACATATACACATACATATGTATGGGTGTGACTATATAGGTAAAGTGTGATCAGTCATTAAGTAGATCAGGGCTTATCAAGATGTTTCAGAGCTCAGCAGAGCTTCCTTTACACTTACCCATAAGGGTGGAGTACAGTTATTTGGGGTTAGAGGTTGGTTGGGAGTGGGCAGGAAGCTGGCGAGTTCAGAGATTTTAGGTTATGATTAAATGTTTAGAAATAAACCAAGTGTCACTAATGATCATCTTGCTCAGCAGAGTACCACTTTACCAATCAATTAATAAGCATTACTTAGAAGCCTTCTCTGTACCAGGAGTCATGAAGGCACTGAAGAGACAGAGAGTGAGTGAGGACGTTTTTGCCCTTAGAGATCTTACATTTTCTTGAGGGGATACAGTGTTATAGCTAAATTCAAAGTGAGTAGGGGGAGTAGTGTGTTGCTAATAGCTAGGGAAATTAGGAAAGGCCTCTTGAAGGGGATGGCACATGAGCTGAGGCCTTGAAGGGAGGAGTTCCAAGGGACTGAAGTGAGGAGGGAGGGCATTCCAGGCATGGGCACTGGCCTAGATAAAGGCGCACAGGTGGGAGATACAATACTTGCACAGGGGACAAAAACCGGGAAATTTTGGATAGAGTGTACATTGCTTGAATAATAATTATTCAGTTAGTTCAGTCATGTCTGACTCTTTGTGACCCCATTTGGGGTTTTCTTGGCAAAGATACTGGAGTGGTTTGCCATTTTCTTCTCCAGCTTATTTTATAGATGAGGAAACTGAGGCAAACAGGGTTAAGTGACTTGCCCAGAGTCACACAGTTAATCAGTATCTGAGGCCAGATTTGAATTCAGTAAGATGAGTTTTCCTGACTCTAAGCCCAGCACTCTATTCACTGTGCCACCTAGTTTCCCCAATAATAATAGCTAGCATTTTTGCCTACTATGTGCCAGGCACCTTGCTAGAACTTTACAAGTACTATATCATTTGTTCGTCACAATAATCCTGGGAGGTAGATGCTTTTATTATTCCCATTTTACAGTTGAGGAAGCTGAGGCACATAGAGGTTATCAAGCCTAAATATACGTATCAAGCAAGAGGTTGCCCAAGTTTAAACATTCAATAAGTATCTGAGGTTGGATTTGAACTCAGGTCTTCCTGACTCTAGGCCTAGTACTCTATCCATTGCACCACCTAGCTGACCAATAATATGTTATAAGTATAGATAGTAGGCTGGAGTCAGATTTGTGAAGGGCCTTGAATGCCAAATATGGAAGTGTATATTTTATCTTCAGGTCAGTGGGGAAACACTGAAGCTTCCTAAGCATAGGTATAATATAATGTGACCTAAATGGCAGATAGTCGGTACAGTGGATCGAGTGCTGGGCTTGGAATCAGGAAAGATTCATTTTCACGAGTTCAAATCTGGCCTCAGACACTTCCTTAACTGTGTGACTCTGGGCAAGTCACTTAACCCTGTTTGCCTCAGTTTTCTCATCTGTAAAAAATGAGCTGGAGAAGGAAATGGCAAACCACTCCACTATCCTTACCAAGAAAGCCCCCAAAATGGGGTCATGAAGAGTTGGACACAATTGAAACAACTCAACAACAACAATAAACTTTAGGAATATCACATGGGCAGTCATGTGGAATATAGATTGGAGACTGGTTATAGGGAGACCATTAAAGGTAGTGTCCAGGGGAGCTGTGATGAGGACCTGGATTAGGTGATTGTAGTGTGAGTAGAGAGAAGAGAATACATGCAAGAGATGTGGAAAAGACAGAACATGTTAGACTTGGCAGTTGGTATCATATCAAGGGAATGGGAAGGTGAAAAAGCACGAGGAGTCAAGGATAACTCCTGTGTTGTGAACCTGGTGCCTTTAAGAATGGTTATGTCATGATCAGAAACAAAGAAGTTAAAAGAAACGATGAGTTCTTTTTTGGACACGTTGGTGTCCATGATATCTAGATGAACTTGTAAAACAGACAGTTGGAGGAGATAGAGGATTGGAGCTCAGGAGAGACATGAGATTGGAAGACGTTGTTTATCAGTGAGTCATTTGTTTATCCATAGGAGTTGATGTGTCCACCATGAGAGAGTGTAGAGTGAGGAGAGGGTCTAGGACAGAGCTCTGGAGTCCTAGCATTTAGAACTGGGTGAAATTCCAAGGTGTCATTTGTTCTAGAGTCTTACCACTTTGGTCATGTGAATACTGTCAGGATAGTCTGTCTATCTATCCATTTATCTGTCTATCTACTACCACTTCTTCTTCTTCTCCTCCTCCTCCTTCTTCTTCTTCTCCTCCTCCTCCTCCTCTTCCTTCTTCTTCTCATCCTTCTTCTTCTTTTCTCTTTCCCCCACTGTCCATCTCTCTCTTTTTATTCTGAACTTAACAAACACCAAATCAAATGATCATTTCT
>NW_020954579.1:10505103-10522567 GCF_900497805.2 Vombatus ursinus
ATTCTCTCAGCCAATCAGAAGTTGCATCTCCCTCCATATACACAGCAACATGCAAAAATACCACAGGCTTGGATGGAGGATCCATATATACTTATATAATATTATACACATAATAAATTTAACATGTAGCTTTCAAAGCTGTCCTTCTTGTCTGGATTTCTTTTTGACCTTCCTTTTGTCATCTTCTGTTCACTTAAAAATGCTTCAATGACCCTCTTTTCTTTTTCTTTTTCTTTATTTCTCCTTGAAGATTTCTGTCCCTAGGTGGAAACTTCATAGCCTCCCTTGGGTGTTCCTTATCCTGATGGCTAAGGAGTTCTTTATTTCCAATTTAAGTCTCTCCTGTTGAAATCTCAGCTCTCTCTACTTGGTGATCTTCTTCCCTCGCAGATTGTCCCAAAGGCCCCGATATCCTGGTGGTCCTGCTCTCGGTGATGGGAGCCATATTACTCATTGGCCTGGCCACACTGCTCATCTGGAAGCTTCTAATCACCATCCATGACCGAAGGGAATTTGCCAAGTTTGAAGAGGAGAGAGCCAGAGCCAAGTGGGACACAGTGAGTGGAGTGGACAGGGCTGGGCTGCGTTGGGCTGAGCAAGGGGAAACTCTAGGATTTATTCCCTTAGAAATAGTGGCAGGCTGCTGTTGCACTTTCCCTTCCTCTTTGTATGCTCCCAACCCAAATACTGATGTGGAATTGAAGTGAGCCATAGGTTAGATAACTAGGAAAATGGAGACAAGGTTGTCTTCATCAAAGTCCCCAGTTATCTATAGTGTCAGACTTGTAGGACAGAGAAGCAGCAAGGGGGTCGATGTGAGAGCCTTTTCTATTCTTTCTGTAGGCCAACAACCCACTGTATAAAGAAGCAACATCCACCTTCACCAATATCGCCTACCGTGGGAACTCATAATGGCACCCTGGCCATCAGCAGAGCCAAGGATTGTGGGTGTTTCCTACACCATGTTTACGGAGGATTGTATGGATGTTGTAGGATCCAGCAACAGTGAAGGGGGGTGGGGGGAATATGAACATGTGTGTGAGAGAGGTGTGTGTCTCCCTCTGGACATGTCCTTGTATATTTGAGGGGTGTGTGTGAGTGTGAGTGTATGTGTGTGTGTGTGTGTGTGTGTGTGTGTAATTTAACATTTCTGAGGGAAATACCTCAACCAGCTTTTTTTTTTTGACAGGGGGAGCACTTACTTCAGGGATCTTTTTTTTTTTTTTTCATTTAGCTCTCCAAAGCAGAGCATTTGGGCCTCATTACCTCAGTGAGAAACCATCTCACCTCATATGAGCCAGACTCCCTGAGAAGAAAGGCAGGAATGTGGCTAAGTCTGGGGTTGGGGAGGGGAGAAAGATAAAGCAGGCCACAAGTTCTGGCTCTACCATCACGAGTAGTTTATGGCTCCTGGAACTGTCACCTGGGACCTTTGGTAGAAATTGGTGGACTTTATTCCCTGTCGCCTCAGTGTATGTGTGTGTATGTGGCAACATGGCCCTATTTCCATTCCTCTCTTCTCAGGTTGGATGAAGGAGAAGCCAGGGAGCAGAGCTACATTGGGTTTTGTTTCTCTGGGATAACTCTGCAGGGCTGTCTGGTGTGCTTAGCTAATGGGGCCAACAGACTATACCCATTGCTCTCTCTCTCGCCACCATTTTCCTGGAAGCAGATCCTGGTTCTTCAGCTTACATGGAAGCTAGGGTAGCTGGGGCAGCTGAGCTATATTGGTTGGAAAAAAAATTCTGAGCTGATTTAGGGTGCCCAGGTGTATAACAAGGTCCTCTCAAAATCTACTTACCTGAGGCCGGCCTCCCTATCCTAGTACCCATAGACAGCTCTATTTGTCCTTGCTATTTTAGGGTAAGCAAAAACAATTCCTCTTTCAGGAAAGTGATGGGGTGAGAGCCAGAAGACTGGGCACTGACACTTGTAGTGTTCTGTCCACTCTCTGTGGCCCTGCTCTGTTTCTCTGTGAACTGTACCCACACATCGGGTCTAATCACATTGATCTCATCTCATGGAGGTGCTATGAGGGACCATACCAATGAGCCTCTAAAGTTGATAAGCAAGAGGTGCAGGAGTAGAATGATGAGACTAAGAAGAAGCATAATGGAAAGGGCATGAGATTTGGTGTCAGGGCCTGGGTTTGAATCCTAGCTCTACCACTTTTGGCCTATGTAACCTTGGGCAGGTCATTTCAACTTTGTGCTTCAGTTTCCTCATTTTACAAATGAGGGGTTTGGACTGGATGACCTCTAAGGTCCCTTTTAGCTCTAAATCTATGAGCCTATTAACCTGCATGGTCATTTTTTGCGTGGCCTGAGCACCCCCATTTTAACTAAGTGACATTTCCTGTATTCTTATTTCCCAGTTGCGTGTGAAAACATTTTTTTTAAACATGTGTTTTTAAAACTTTGGGTTCCAAATTTTCTCCCTTCCTCCCTCCCCACCCACCCTCACTGAAACAGCAAGCAACTCAATATAGGAAACCCTAAGATTTTTTAAGAGGTATTACTGTTTGTGGGCTGGGTACAGAAACTGTCAGCCTGCTGCCATTTTTTCTGGAGTTACTTCTTAGCCACCATTCCAGAAGCCTGTGATGAGGGAAGGTCCTGGATTTTTCTCGGAGCATTACGGGTGCTGTTCTCTTTGATTCTAACAACCATGACATGTTGGGATTTGAGACACACTCAGGCCCAAACACCAAGTTTCTTGCTTCATTCTTGGGAATGATTTCTCCAGGAGCTAGGCTGGGGCTGAGGAAGGTGTATTGAGGCAGGAGAGTCATCATTCAGGTTCAAGGAATCCAGTGGAATACATTAGAAAGATTCTGAAATAAGGAGTTGAGACCTGCGTTTTAGTGACCGCACGGCTACCATGTTGTAGCATATTCTAGTGACACTTGCTGTGTGATCTTGAGCAAAGTCCCTCGACCTCCCATTCATCATCTGTCGGTTGAGGAGGTTGAACTAGATGATTTCACGTCCTTCCCAATTCTAAGAGGGAGCTAGCTAAGGTCTGAGTTAAAATATTGCTTCAGACACTGACTAGGTCAGTTACTCTGGGCAAATGTCTGTCTTACTGTCTCCTAGCCTCAGGATCCTTATCTGTAAAATGGGAATAATCAGAGTGCCTACCTCAGAGGGTTGGTATGAGGATCCGATAATAAGTAAAACATTTTGCAAACCTTAAAGCACTAAAAAGATGTTAGATATTATTGGGTTCTGTGATTTAGAGTGGTAACAAACAAGCACTATCTGGTTTCTACAGGATGTTGGTATGGTCTTTGCTTTCTTGGGAGGGAGAACTGAGAGATTTGGCCTCAATTCAATTCAATTCACCCAATTCAGATTCCAACATGTCTTAGTTGGTAAGACTGAGTAGAATAGCATCTTTGAAGTACCTATTATGTGTCAGGCATTATTTGATGCACCAAGAATATGAAGTCAAAAAATAAAATGAAGCAGGCTTTTCCTGCAAGGATCTTACATTCTATTAGAATGTTGTGGTAAAAGTCGATATGTTACATGCCAGCTTTCATTTTTCAGAGAGAGAGAGAGAGAGAAATAGAAATTAGAATCTTAACTTTTCTTCAAGTCCTTTCTCCATCAGCAAATGGTAGCCCATGGTGCATCAATGTTTCATCCACTCAGCACTCATAACATTGTCTAGCCTGCCTTATTTACGTGCACTTGATTTTTTAAAATCTTTTGCCAGAAGAGCATACCACAGTTGCAGCATGTGTCTCTGTGCCCAGATGTTCATATCTAGAATGAACTCTTAAGTTGGGAATAGGGGGAAAGGATAGAACTCTGACCCAATCCTAGAACTGCTCTTTTCCTTCCCAGGATATATGAAGATGATAGGGAGAAGGTCCTATATCTAGGTAATCCTTTTAGCATAGTATTGTAATCCTTAGCTATTAGCAATTAGGAATAAGAATGCCTCTGATGTGGAAGTGGGGGGCAGCGTGCTATAGTGAACATCATGCTGGTCTTAGAGATAGGAAAGGCCTGAATTCAAATCCCATCTCTGACACACACTAGCTTTGGAACCCTGGGTAAAACACTTAACCTCTCTGTACCTCAGTTTCCTCATCTGTAAAATGAGGAGGTTGAAACCTCTAAGATCTCTTCCAGTTCTAAATCTATATTCCCAGTAAATTTACATTAGATAAGATTATTTAAAAGGAGAAATTGTGTCAAAGGATGAGAAGTTGAGACCTAAGTTTTAGTGACAACACTGTCACTATGCTGTAGTATATTCTAGTGATACTCACTGTGTGACCTTGAACAAAATCCCTTGACCTCCCTGGGTCTCAGTTTCATTATTTGTCAAATTAGGGAATTGAACTAAATGACTTTTAAGTCCTTTCCAATTTTAAGAGGGAGCTAAGTGGTGTAAGAGGATAGAGTGGTAGACTTGGTAAGGTTCAAGTTAAAATGTTGCTTCATACACTGACTAGCTCAGTTACCCTTGGCTGGTGGTAGGGAAGGGAGAGAGTGTTCATGAAGAACGAACCAAACTTCCCTTGAGATTTGGTCAGTGTCTCTGGGATGACTGTTGAGTCAAAGGCCTGGGCCTAAAAGACCTGTATCAATCATCAATTGGTAATAATGACCCACATCCTATGATACTTTGGGCTTTGTATGTACAATGCTAAAACAGATAGTTCTGTTGAACTGGCTTGTTGAGAGTCACATAGATTAAAAATCTAAATGACATTTTGGTATGAGACAAAGACACAGGGTCTGCGGAGGGGAGGGTGGACACTGTCCGTGTGTGAGTCATTCATGCCTACCCATCTCAGATAGAAGGGGGGGAACTCTGAACATTCCTGGATCCCAGCTGACCTACACTGCCACATATGGAATCAGCTCTTTACTTCCCAGCTATTCAAGGGGCATACGCATAGCTTCAAGAAATTCCTCTCTGTCAATGTTCTGGTATCTGTTACTCATGTGCTTTCCCCATTTAGCCATCTCCTCTGCTTGAGTTGTGCAACATTGAATTAAAAGGGCCTTCCAAAAGGGACTGGCAAAAAGCTGTTTTCAGAATTCTGGTGTTATTTTCCTCCCTTTGGATGAAGAGAACATGTCTTTGCCTCACACAGAATGATAACTGTACAATAAGCATCATGTAGTGATTGCCCTGGGGGCCTCTGGCAAGAGCTGGAGGATTCTGGACTGTCTTTTGATGCTCACTCTTAATTGAGAAAGATACTTACACACCCCTTCCCCCACCTCCATACAGGAAGAGAGTCAGATGCAGAGACAGAATGCTGTAGCGAGCTGACCTAGGCCAGGAAAATTTGGGTTCTAGTCCTAACTCTGACACTCACTGGGACTTTAGGAAAGTCAATCATCTTATTTCTATGTGCTCTATGAAGTTTTATAAATCCATCAGTTGCAGAGAATGTGCCTGACTTAGAAGTTATATGGGAACTCCATATAACAATGAAATCACAGGTCCAGATTCTATATATGCATATATAAACTTAATCCAGCTTACTTATTAATGGATATAATTTTTAATAGCACAGAATATTGATTTATTATTCTATTAGCTGGTTACGTGACAAGCAGGTTTACAACAAAAATTGTAGGAGTGCAGATCAATCTTATGAGAGGTGGATATGGCTCTTCTACTTATTACCTGTGTGACCTTGGACCAGCCTCAGTTCTCTCATCTGTAATATCGGGAGTGGGGGTATATTAGATGACCATGAAAGTCTCTCTTCCAGGACTAAATCTATGATCCTAAGAGCTGTTTAAATACTCTTTCTGCCTAAGAATTCCCTTGTGTCTCCAGCAAGTCTAAAAATGAATTTTCAGCAACCATTGGCCCAGTTGTCTAAACCTTCTGGATTGTTACCTGGTTGATATCCACCCCAAACCAATATCCTCCTTCTTCTATCTTCACCAAGTCTCCTATTTTAGGTTTCTCTTAAACATGTTTTAAAACACATACCACACAAGAGCAAAAAAGAAAAAAATATTGGAGTCATGGGAAAGAAAAAACTACAAGATAAAATATTTGGCAGTGGCTTAAGGAAGCCTTTGTAAGTTAAAATTCTATGCAAGAAAATTCTCCAATATTTCTGATTAGATAAAGTATGGAGGCAGGGATTATCACTAGAACCACTGTCACCATCTTATACTAGGCCACAATGAGTTGGGATTTTTTCTTTTTTTACTTTTCTACTTCTGCTAATTATTTGAAATTAATTAAGCATGTGGTTTTATTAGCCTGAGAGTTGTATAACAGGATACATGGTACAGACTTATCCTTCAGGAGCTGAATCTGTGATTTACATTTTTACTGGTTTTATGGGTGCATTTTGTTTCAGTGACTTCCAATTCAACCACCCAATATTACTCTCCCTTGGAACAATTAAATGAAACACACTGACCTATTCATTGACCATGCCTGACACTGTATGCTACATTCTGCAGCTGTAGTCCATCACCTCTCTGCTTAAAGGAGGAAAAGATTGGTAGAAGAAATATTTTCAAAAGTACTATAGTACCAATACAATAGGTCTTATTTATGGTGAGATCTTTTTTCTCTTCAAGATTCAGCATACTTTGAGCATTAGGGTAAAGTGACTGGATGTGTGTGTGTGTATGTGTGTGTGTATGCATGTATTTGTGGGGTGGGGATGGGTGAAAATGGCACCTCATTGTACAAATATAATGGAAAAACTCATTAAATCACATGGGTAATTGTTCCTCTCTGCCGATATCACAACAGAGACATCTAATGTCCACAGTGGTTAATTACAAGTCCATTTTCCTTTGCCCTTTTCCTTCCTCTTCCCTTTCCTTATCTTGCTTAGGCTGGATGTGTAGGAGCTTCTCATGGGTTTGATCCTATTACTGATTGCCATGAGAATTTGATCTGTCCTTTTCCATCATGGGCCATTTTGCACCTTCCTTAGGGAACCCAGTGGCTCCTTCCCTTACAGTCTGGGAGACTCACCATATCGATGCCAAACAGAGCAGATACTGGGGCCATAGCTCATTGCAGCTAAGAGCTCTTGAGCTCAACAGTTCACCAACCTCACATTCTTGGTCATTGGGATTACAGCTGGATGTCTTGTAAAGGGCACAAAGTGCCTTCTCAAGTCAGTGATTTGGCAACTATAGCTGATTCTCAGCAACTAACACCAATGTTGGACCACAATGGTGTGAATGCTTAAGATATTTCTACTTGGTTTTAAATATTCTATGATTCTTAGCAACACATAGGCCTTCCTAATTCTATTTTAATATAATTTAATATTATTGTTAATAATATTAATAACTATTAACAATAATATTAATATTCTATTTTAATAGAATTTAATATTAAATAAGGTTGCATTCTATGGAAGGAGGCAGTACAGAAGAATACTAGCTGTTGGGGGATGGAAATAAGTGCTATTAAACATTTTAGTGAGGGCATATTCTACTGCTGTACAATTCAGTCAGTCAATGAACATTTATTAAGTGCCTACCATGTACCAGGCACTGTGCTGAGCACTTGAGGTATACAAAGAGGGAAAAGATCCTCAAGGAGCTAACAATTTTTTTTAACACCACCATATTTATCTCTGATTTTGTGGTTTTTCTGTTGTTCTTTTTCTAAGTAATGCATATTATCACATACTTGAAATCAATACTCTTACAAAAACCCCTAAATTCTTGGTACTAGATCTAGCCATACAATATGGATAAATATACACATTCTTTATGATTTCTGTTGTGATGCTTTGGGAAAATCTTTTTAGTCTTCTAATCCTCTAGGATGACCCAACATCTGCATCTTCTCAAGGTTCCCATCAATTCAATATCTCCAGGTAGTAACAGTAGACGAAATGCAGCATCCACCAATTCAGTAAGGATTTATCAAACACCCATTAAATAGAAGATATAATTTAGGGTCTAGAGATACCAAATTTAAAAAAAAAAGAAGAAAAGAAAGTGACATCAACCCTGTCCTTAAGAACTTTACATTCTGCTGGGACTGGGATTTGGGAGTATCAAAATATTTTGGAGATATCTTGTTTCCCAGAGCTAAGGACCAGTGAGCAAGCTATGCTCTGAGCTTAGCATAACAATAATCCTTTGGGCTCAGGATGATATCACTCTCTGGCAAAGTGTATTGCTTGGACCATCACCAAGTGTTCACTGGGAGATTTAACTCCCCCTATTTCCCAAGGCCATCCATCACATGTTCATAATCCCTATTCCTTGCTGTTCCTGCCAGGCACAGCACTCCTGTTCCTGTCATAGAACTCTGGTTCTGTACCCCTTAGAATAATCATGACCCCCAAACTTGAGACAATTACTGTTTCCATGGGACCCAAGAATGCCTGTATTGTCCCAAGAAACGCCAACCATGACACCTGTCTCAAGACCTAAGAATGATTGTGTTGTGGGCCAACCCCTTTCATGTATATAGTGACCCAAGCCTCAGCAGCATTAAGCCTTGCTTCTTAGGAGGGGGGGCTTCTGCTTGTAGGTGTCATTTTCCTCACTCTGAAACTAATTAAACTTCTGTTTGTGTCCTGACTCTCCTGTCTCTGTTTTGGCTCTGGCCACCCACAGGCTAGAGGCTGGTTCTAGTCTGGTTGACGGAGGATGATAAAGGTAAAAAGGTAAGTATAATACAATGCAAAATGTGATGAAGGAAAAAGAGAGACCAGGCAAAATTCTCTATGAAATTTTATGGTGCCTTTCTGTTCCCTAAAAGTTTTCTAAAGTCATGAAAATGTTATTTCACCAGTCATCTTGATGTATGTTCAACTCTGTTTAAATAAGAGGATGACCACCTGAATTCTTTAGGTGAGGCCCACAGTTCTGAAGATAATGTGTTCCTAGACCTCTTAGAGCACAGTTCTCCAAAATGATACCAGATAATGAGTATCACTGCCACAGTAGAAGTTATCCAATGACCTAGTAAAGATAACAAAAGATAGTAAGTATTTATTAGGCGATATCAACGATTGTTGAATTGAATTTGGGGTTCTACATCTCTTTCTCTTAATCCTGCTTAATCTTCACTCTACTGATATCACACAATCATAATCAATATCTTTAGGGTGATAAATATCCTCATGTAATTTTATATCAAAAGGGCAGAAGAACTCACAATCTAATGGGGGAGACAGCAAACAAATTTGTACAAACAAGCTATGTACAGGAAGAATAGGAAATAACTAAAAGAGGGAAAGCACTAGAATTTAGAAGGGTTGGGAAAGGCTTCCTGTAAAAGGTAGGGTCTTTATTGGGACTGGAAAGAAGCCAGGGAATCCAGGAGGCAGAGATGAGGAGGCAGAGCCTTCCAGGCATGGGAGGCAGTCAGAGAAAATACCTTGAGATGGAGATGGCTTGTCTTGGTGGAATAGCAAGGAGGCCAGTGTCACTAGATCAAAGAGTACAGGGTGGGGAGGGATGTAAGGTATAAGAAGACTGGAAAGGTTTGGGGTGGGGGGACATAGGTTATGAAGGGTTTTGAAGGTCAAACAGAGGATTTTGTATTTGATCCTGTGGGCAATGGAACCACTAGAATATATTGTGTGTGTGGGTGGAGGAGGTGAGGGGGGAGTGGTGGTGGTGGTGGTGGTGATGTGATGTGTAGAAAAAGAATTGTTGGCATCAACTTCCTCTGTAGAAGCTACAACCATAATAATAATAAGCTTGTGTTTATGTAGTTTCCAAATTTATCAACAATATCATTCATTCACTTTGTTGTTGTTATTTAGTCATTTCAGTCATGTCTGACTCTTCATGACCCCATTTGGGGTTTTCTTGGCAAAGATACTAGAGTGGTTTTCCATTTCCTTCTCCAGCTCATTCTGTTGTTCAATTGTTTTCAGTCACGTCTGACTCTTCATGACCCCATTTGGGATTTTCTTGGCAAAGATACTAGAGCGGTTTGTCATTTCCTCGTTCAGATCATTTGACAGATGAAAAAACTGAGGCAAACAAGGCAAGTGACTTGCTCAGGGTCACACAGCTAGTAAGAGTCTGAGGTCACATTTGAACTCAGGAAGATGAATCTTCCTGCCTCCAGGCCTGGCAGTCTATCCATTGTGCCATCTAGCTGCCTGAATTACCATGTATTTATTTTGTATATATTTTGCATTTTTTTAATCTGTGTACAACTGATTTCTTCCTAGGATAATGTAATCTTCTTGAAGACAAAGATCATTTCATTTTTGTCATTTTATTCCCAATGACTAGCGCAGTGCCTGGTACATTGAAGACACTTAAATACTTGTTGAGTTGAAATGAATTTTGCAGATTAATCAATTGACAAACAGTTAAGGGACCACACCATACCAGGCTCTATGTTGGGCACTGAAGAATGATACAAAGACAAAAATGAGAGTCCCTGCTCATATACTGCCACCACATGTACACATATAAGTATATGCAAGATATACAAAATAAATGAAAGGAAATTTGTGGGGAGGCCCTAGTAGGCGGGTGGATCAGGAAGGGGAAGGATGGGATTATTTGAGTTGAATTTTGAAGGAAAGCAGGGATTCAAAGAGGTAGAGATGAGAAGAGAGTATATTCCTGGCATGGGGAACAGCATGAACCAAGGTATGGGGCATTCAAGGAATAGGAAGAAGGGCAGGATGGATCCATGGAGTGTGTGAAGGAGAGCAATACAATAAGGTTGGAAAGGCAGGTTGGAGCTAGGTTATGAAAGTCTTCAAATGCCAAATATTTTTTATTTTTTCCTAGAGGCAATGGAGTTTATTGAGCATCAGAATGATAGAGTTAGACGCATGCTTTAAGAACATCATTTTTGAACCTATCTAGAGGATGGAATGAGCAGCTAGGTGGTTCATTGGATACAGGGCCAGGCCTGGAGTCAGGAAGACCTGAGCTGAAATCTGTTCTCAGACATTTACTAGTTATGTGACTTTGCTCAAGTCACCTCACCCTGTTTACCTCAGTTTCCTCCTCTGTAAAATGAGCTAGAAACGGCAAACCACCCCAGTATCTTTGCCAAGGAAACCCCAAATGGGGTCACAAAGAGTTAGACATAACTGAGATGATTGAATAACAACATCAAAGTGGGTGGAGAGGGGAGAGACTTGAGGCAGAGAGACCAATTATGAGGCTGTTGCAATAGTCTCAGGGAGAAGTGATGAGTGTCTAAACTATAGTGGTGACTGTCTGAGTGGACAAAAAAGGGATGGATGTGAGAAATATCACTAAGGTAACTTTAATAAGACCTGGCAACTGATTGAATATGTGAACTGATGGTGAGGAGGAAAAGAAATTTAAGTAATTTGGAGAATGGTGGTGACCTTGCCAATAATAATGAAGTTAAGAAGAGAGCTGGGTTTTAGTGAATTCTCTTTTGAAGACTTTGAGTTTGCCTTGGTTGCCTATGAGACATCCAGTTTAAAATGTCCAATAAGCAGTTAGTGGCATGCAAAAGAGAAAGATGAGGACTGGATATATGGGTAGAAGCCCTGTGTAGATGATAATCAAACCCATGTAAGTTTATGAGATCATCAAGAAAGAGTAGAGTAGAGTAGAGGTTGCTGAATAAAACCTTGGGAAAGGGGACAGCATATCAATGATGATCCAGTGAAGAAGACTCAGAAGGCAGATGGTTGAGAAGAGAATCAAGAGAGAGCAGTATCACAAAATGCCAGAGAGGAGAGAATATTCAGGATTGGGTGGTCAGCAGTATCAAATGGCACAGAGGTCAAGATGAGGAAAAGGTTAAGTGATTACTTTAAGAGAAAGGAGGTCAGGAGTTGGGAAATCTGAGCCTGAATTCTTACTTTGTCACCAGTTGTGAGACTCTAGGCTAATCACCTAGCCTCTATGAGCACCAGTTTCTTTATTAGAAAAATAGAGATGATAAGATTTATACTACAGAGAGTGATTTCAGAGAAAGTGTTATACAATCATTAAGGCCCTGTATAAATGTGAGTTATTATATTATTATTATTATTATATTATTTTAATGATATATTGTTATATAAAATATATCACAATAATATAGAATATAATATTATATAAAATATATTTCAATAATACAACAAACATATATTACATACAATATGCCATTATATTATACTATACATAATAATATAACATTATTATCATATTTTACTACATATAATAATATAACATTATTATTATTATATTATAGCCCAAGGTAACACAGTTTGTAAGGGGCAGAGTTGGGAATCTAACAATCATTGTTCAATGTTTCCATTACATAGTATAGTCACACTTATTCTCCTACCTCTTAATTTAGGGAAGGGCATTTTTTTTCACCTACTGGATGGTCCGATATACACTGAAGTACAAATACAAAATGAAACTATCTAGAAAATATGAATCTGCAGGCAATAGATTCCTCTTCCAGGGAGTCCCTGAAGAACAGTTTGTAAGGAAATGGTTTCATAATTGGCCTGGATTCCCCTTAATCCATCCTGTGTACTTCTTGGTGACTCATGCATTTGTGTATGACAGCATTACTAGGAGGGGTTGGGGTGATGTGAGTGTAAGAAATGCTTTGCTTGCCAGGAGGATTGCTTCCTTAAGAACAAAGAAGAATCTTGGTGGTCCAATGCTGGCCTCCACCCATCCTTTCTATAAAAATCAGTTCACTTCTGTTGAATTGAATGTAATGTGGTCTAACTACTCCTCCAGGGGGTGGATGCTTCCTCAAGATTCCAAACCATTATTTATCACTTTTCAAGTGTCTCCCCCAACTTCCTGGTGAGTTGGGATCTAAAGCCCGGGATTAAATCCCATCTCTTCCACTTCCACCCATGTGACCCTGGGAAAGTCACTTAACTTTTCTGGGTTTCCTTATCTGTCCAAAGTGGGGTTGGACTAGATGAACGCTAAGGTCCTTTTCAATCCTAACATTCTGTGATCTATGATCTATGTGTAATGTCATCTGTAAAATGAGCTTTCAAGTTCCTTCCAGCCCTAGATCAGTTATCCTAGGAACATGCTGGACGTACTGCAGTTTGGCTATAGCACAGTACAATTGTTGCTTTACGGAGCTCACTGGGCGCATAGCTAGAGTCTAGGATCAGTAAATTAAAACAATCATGACAGTCTCTGCCCTCAAGAAGCTTATAGTCTAGTTGGTGACACAAGTACACACAATTTGAAAAATTCTGAGAATGTTCACAAAGTTGCATTTAGATAGGTCTGTATTCAGCAAACATGCCAATGAAACTCATTTGTTTGAAGATTATAAAAGTATTCCTGCGTTGTCAGTTGATATCACCACTGTTTGCTTTATTTCACAAAGAAAAAAAAGTCTACTTTTTTGACTCAGGTAAGCTTTAAAGAGATGAAAACATTTAAACTCATCTTAGCCAAATGGCTGAGAAAACAACTGAGTATACAGTAAGTATAGATAAGAGCTGAGAGGCCTTTTCATTGGGGTTAGGGGGAGAGGTTGGGAACTTTAAGCAAACCTAATATGAAAATCTTATTTTTTATGCAAAAGATTAATTTAAATTAATTAATTAAAAGACTTATTTTTGCTGTGAAGGACTTTTCACAACTTTAAATTCAACAAACTCTAAGAATGATCCAATTTACAAAATTGATCCACACAGTTTTTAAAGGACACATCAAATGTTTAAAGTGAGAGACATTTGTAAGAGACTTCTTGAACTTATTTATAACCAAATTTTATACTTTTTCCATCCACTGAACCCTTTTCACTAAAGGGTACTCAAGAAGAAGAGATGACTAAAATAAAACAAAAAAGCCCCCCCCCAACAAACTAGAAAACCAAACCCATCACAGGGAACTGGGAGAACTGCTAACAGCAACTGACGACAAATGTCAACCAAGTGCTACCAAATAGCAAGATGGGCAACAGGGAAAGTGCTTCAGCAAGACCTTGACAAGACGGTTGGATTTGTGGCTTGAATAGAGCACCACCTGATGGGCAAATCATATATTACACATTATCATATATATACACATTATCATATATATTACATCATGATCAATAGAGCAATCAATCAGTCAGCATTTATTAAGTGTCTACTATGAGCCAGCCACTAGACTAGAAGCTGGGGAAACAAGGACAAAAATGAAATGCTCCCTAACCCCAAGGGGCTTACATTCTCTTCTTAACACATTTGTACATGTACAACCTAATTCAGGGATGTACTGGAGTTAGCTCAAATGAGTTTGGAAGAGCTGATCATTAAATTTTAATCTTGAACATTTATACCTTAAAAATTGGCAATGCTACAAAAATCATGGTTTGCTTTGTTGTTTTGTTGATTGTCTAGATTTAAGAAAGTGGTGGATAAAATATTTATTCATAATGCAGGTTAAACTTAAAAGTTGTCCTGCATCCCCCCCCTTTTAACCCTAGAGAGCTAGTTAAATTACCAGCATAGATCTGCATATAAGTATTTACAAAATATAAAGGGATATAATAAAAATAATAATAGCTGCCAGCATTTATATGGCACCTACTATGAGCCATACATTGTGCTAAACATTTCACAAATATCTCATTTGATCCTCATAACAACCTTATGAGGTAGGCACTATTATTCCATTTTACAGTTGAAACTGAGGCAGAGATCAATGACTTGCCCAAGGTCATACAGCCAGTATGTGGACTGGTCCTGTGATTTCACTGATATAGGTTACCCATGGATAAGAAAACTCCCTTCACAAATGCATGTTGGCACCTTGTTTGCAACTTAGAGTCTTAGAGAGTTGCCTAATCAAGAGGTTAATTAACTTGCCTAGGGTCACATAGTCAGACTCACGACTCAAATCCAGGTCCTCCTGGTTTCAAGGTCAACTCTCTACTTCACTATACAGCACCACCTCTCATATACAAAATAAATATAAGGTAATTTTAGAAGGAGGCATTAGCAGCTGGTTGGGTTGGGAAAGGTTTTTAGAAGGTGGCATTTGAGCTAAACTTTAAAGGGAAAGCATAGAATGTCACATCCTGCAGGAGGAATAGACACAGGGTTAGATTGGGTGGACCAAAGAGTGTGTGCAGGGGAGGAAGATACAATAAGACTGGAGAGGTAGATTAGAGTCAGTCAGGTTGTAAAAGGTTTTAAATGCCAAATGTATTTATATTTAATCTTAGAGATAATAGGAAGCCCCTGGAATTTATTTAATAGCGGATCACTTTTGCAGCCCTAACTTCTCTCCTAACTTCCAACTCTCAAATCTCCAAATGCCTATTGGACATCTCAGCTTCATATCCCATATACACCTTAAAATCCAGATGTCCAAAACTGAGCTAATTTTCTCCACTACTCCTTCCCCACCTCCCTTGTCCCAGTTTTCCCTTCTTCCTAGCTTTCCTATTACTGTTGAGGAAACCATTATACTCCCACTCACCCAGGATAGCAACCTAAATTTTATCCACAATTCCTCATACTTTCTCTCCCTGATCATATTCAAACTGTTGCTAAATCCTGTCGATTCTGTCTTAACTTCTCTTGTATATGACCCCTTCTATCCTCTTGACACTGCCACCACTCTGATGTAGGGTCTTAACACCTCACTCCTGGACTAATACCTTCTGGTTGATCTCCCTGCCTCAAGTCTCTCCTCACTCCACTCCTTCTCCCACTAAGTGGTTAAATCGATCTTCCTAAAATGCAAACCATGTCACTCTCCTATTCAATAAACTGCAATCAGACTCTATCATTTTTGTTGTTGTTCAATTGTGTCCAATTCTCCATGACTCCGTTTGGGATTTCCTTGGCAGAGATACTGGAGTGGTCTGCCATTTCCTTCTCCAGTTCATTTGACAGATGAGGAAACTGAGGCAAATAAGGTTAAATGACTTGCTCAGGGTCACTCAGCTAATAAGTGTCTGAGGCCACATTTGAACTCAGGTCTTCCTGACACCAGGCCCAGTGCTCTACCCACTGCATCACCTAGCTGCCCATCTGGGTTTTAAAACCCTTCATAACCTTGCCCCTCTTTAACTTTCCAATCATTTTACACTTTATTCCTCCTTCCTTTCATACCCTGCAATCTGGTGACATCAGGTTCCTTGCTATTCTTCAATCAAAGCAATCCATTTCCACACTTTGTGCATTTTTATAGGCTGTTCCCTATGCCTAGAGCTGTCTCCCTCCACTGCCATCTCCTGGCTTCCCTGGCTTTCTTCAAGTGCCAGCTAAAATCCTATTTTCTATAAAAAGTCTCTTAATCCCTCTTAATGTTAGTGCCTCTCTCTGTTAATTATCTCCAATTTATTCTGAATGGTTTGTACATAGTTGCTGGAATTTTGTCTCTTCTATTAAACTGTGAGCTCTTCGAGAGAAAGGATTTTTTTTTTTTGCCTTTTTTTTGTATCCTCATTACTTAGCATAGCGCCTGGCATCTAGTAGGCACTTAATGCTTGTTAACATACTGATTGGCAGCTATGTGGAGGACTATTTGGAGAAGGGTGAAATTTGAGGCAGAGATAGAATTTAGGAAGCTGTTGTAATAGTCCAAGTGAGAGGAGATGAGGTCCTGAAATTAAGGTGATGACAACCCTGCCCTCCTACAGGCTTAAGGACCACACCAACTGGTGTGGACTGCTTGCCCCACTGCCAACACTCCAAATGTCATATAAGATAAACCTGGCAAGAACATACACAACTTAAATCCGTGTTATAATGGGAATTGGGGCAGAGTGGGAGCCAAGAGAAAGGAAAGAAAGAGAGCACGGTGAGGTTTTTTTAGGAAGAAAGGTTACAGGCAAAGAAAAGAATTAGTTTGTAAACTAAGGGAAAGCAGGGCCTCTGCTAATCTTCATGTCCCTCACTTAACGCAAGGTCTGCCACATAGGAAGAACTTAACACGTTTGTTGAACTAAGCTCAGAGGAAGAGGGCAGAGATTAGTCAGAGAAGAAAAGGATACTGTTGTGAGAAAAGAAAAGACCCTGATGTACAAAAAGTGGAGATAGGGTCGTCTTGGACAGAGGAGAGGAGATCGAAAAGAAGTGGAAGAGCGAAGGCAGAGAGGAGTTGCGGGCGAAAAAGCGCCACGGGGAAGGGGCGCAAAGACAGGCGCGTCGGGCAGCGGCCTCCAGACAGCAATCGTGGCCTGACGCCCCGGGTCGGGCAGGTCTTCATGAGGTCACTAGCCTTTGTGAGGTGGCGGGACAGGCTGCGCCAGAGCTCGGCCTTTAGAGGCAGCGGCCGCAGGCTGGGCTGCAGCCGCTCAGTGTCCGCGGGCTGCGCCCGGGCGCACGGAAGAAAGCAAGCGTGCGGGCCGGCGGAGCCGGGCAAGTGGCGGTGGAGGCGACTGATCCCGCACAGCCCCTGCCGAGCGCTGCTTCGGCGCGCGCACGCTAGCAGAGGTGAAGCCCCTGGACCGGGAATCGTGGGGGGCGTGAATATGGGCGTGCTCAGGCACGCGAGAGTTACGGGGTGTGTGTGTGTGTGTGTGTGTGTGTGTGTGTGTGTGTGTGTGTGTG